>NC_133656.1:88723818-88952497 GCF_009905375.1 Apium graveolens
ATCTTTGAACTCTTTTTATCAAGGTTTGATGGGTGAAATAAATTCAAGAAAGATGATAGTGAATAGTATGAATAGTAACTTTTATTTGGTTTCTTGATTTTAATGATTGTTTTAGGTTCCAAAAACCATACTAAGCACTCCCAAGACTTCACCATCATCAAGAACACATCTCAATCTCTCAATAAAGGTATAAATTTTTGACCCATCCTTACTTCAGATTTAAGTTTAAGATTCTTTTAGAACGTAGTTGTAAACCTAGTTTTGGTGAAAGTATTGTTGTAATCTTGATGTTTAGCTAAGTAGATTTAAGGTTGATTGTTGTTTCCTCAAGAACATGATGTTCTTGAGAGGAGTTAGTATGATGATGATGATATGTTGATTGTTGGTGGTAGTATATGTTAGGAATATATGTGCATTAGTTTGATGATATGTTTAACAAAACACTTAAGTAGAAATTCAGTGTCTGTAGCCTCAACGGATAAGACCACTTTGGCTATCCGTTGATGGTGTAGCTTTACTTAGAAATAAGTCTAGTGTTGTAGCATATTTCAGTCTCTGTATTTAAGATGTAATTCTTAGAAGTTGAGAGAAACTATGAGTCATGTTGACTACTAGAAGATATGCAGATAGGAAGGCCAATTGTAAATATTTCATGCCTTGTAATTTTGTATAAATGAAGTGGTATCAACGGATGACTTAAAGACCTTCAACGGATGAGAAGCTAAGCTTCAACGGATGTCTCTAAAGCTTCAACGGATAACATCCTTCAACGGATGAGTGCATCAACGGATGAAAGCTTCAACGGATGTTCTGTTGATTAACCGTTGATAAGTGGTAGTTGTACCTACAAACAGAGGCACGTGGGTGAACAGAGATAACTGAAATGTGGCAGCCTAATTTCAGGAACATCAGAAAAAGCAGCCGTTCTACTCTAGTATAAAGAGACATTAAGTCAACAAAGTACTGGAGTGAACTGGAGAAGAAACAAGTGGAGATCTTACTTTATTATTTTATATATCCTTGTCTTCACTTGTAAACTTGGTAATATATAAACCAAGTAGTAGCTAGTAATTAGATGAGAATTTTTCCAGAGCTGTTTAGAAAAATCTTGAGAGAAAAATTATCTAGTTTGTACTAGGATGCAGCTGTGATCAAATTCTTAGATCACAGAATTTCTGAAATACCATCTCTGGTGGAACAACAAATCCACCAGAAAAGTTTTTAAAGGTTTATTGTGTTCTTTACATTTGTGTTTGAATATATATCTGTCTGTATCAGCTTAAAGCAATTCACACACTTGTTCATCTTGAACACACAGTCTTTATAAACTGCTCAAAACTTGAAAAAGTTTTGAGATTTACATTCAACCCCCCTTCTGTAAATCTCATTGTTAGTTCTCTAGAAATAACAATTGGTATCAGAGCAGGCTCTTGACAAACAAAGAGTTTAAAGATCTTGGAATCTAACAAAGATGAGTAAGAAGGATATTGGAGTAAAAATCCCAGTTCTTGACAGAGACAGTTATCACCACTGGAAGGTGAAAATGCACCTTCATCTACTCTCCCAAGATGAAGGTTATGTAAACTGTATTGAGAATGGTCCTCACATTCCCCACAAAGTAGCCACAGTTGCTACGGCCACAATTGCTGTTGGTCAATCCATTCCAAAACCTAGAGCAGAATGGACAATGGAAAGACACAGAAGAAGTCCACAAGGATAAGAAGGCTATGAACATTTTGTTTAATGGTCTTGACAAGGATATGTTTGATAATGTGATAAATTGCTCAACTGCCAAAGAGGTTTGGGACACAGTTCAGCTGCTGTGTGAAGGTACAGAACAAGTAAAAGAGAACAAGATGCAGCTTCTCATTCAACAGTATGAGTATTTTCATTTTGAAGAAAATGAATCTTTAAATGACACATTTAACAGATTCCAAAAGCTGTTGAATGGATTGAAGCTGTATGGTAGAGTGTACCAGGTGAAGGATTCAAATCTTAAATTCTTAAGATCCTTGCCAAAGGAATGGAAACCCATGACTGTCTCCTTAAGAAACTCTCAGGATTATAAGGACTTCACTCTTGAAAGATTATATGGAATCTTGAAGACTTATGAACTAGAGTTGGAACAGGATGAGGTATTGGAGAAGGGGAGAAAGAAAGGAAGTTCAGTTGCATTGGTAGCTGAAAATGAGAGGGAATGCAGACAAGAAACTGTGAGATCTACATCAAACTCCAAAGATGGTACAAGATATCAGGAATCAAGCAAAGGAAAAGAGCAAGTTGCTGAGAATGAAGACAACTCCAGTCAAGATGACTCTGATAGTGTTGATGAGCATCTTGCATTTCTGTCCAGGAGATTTGCAAAGATGAAGTTTAAGAAAAACACTAGAGCCACTAAACCTCATAAGAACATGGTGGACAAATCAAAGTTCAAGTGTTTCAATTGTGGTATAAGTGGACACTTTGCAAGTGAGTGCAGAAAGCCAACTTCTGAAAAGAAGAAATTTGACCAAGTAGATTACAAGAAGAAATATTTTGATCTGCTCAAGCAAAAGGAAAGGGCTTTCATTACTCAAGAAAAAGATTGGGCAGCTGATGGAGAGGAAGAGAATGAAGATGTGGAGTATGTCAACTTAGCTCTCATGGCTGATTCTGAGGAAAATGAAGTTAGTTCATCAAGCAATCAGGTAACAACTCAGGTAATCACTACTGATGTAACACAACTTACTAAAGAAGAGTGCAATGATGCTTTTAATGACATGTCTACTGAATTGTATCATTTGCGTGTGTCTCTTAAATCTCTTGCTAAAGAAAATAGTAGGATTAAAGAGAACAATCTGTTTTTAAGTAATAGAAATGCTATGTTAGAAGATAAGTTGATTGACCTAGAGAAAACCAAGCTGCATTGTATATCTGTTGAGAATGAACTAGCTGAATCTATTAAGAAAGTAGAAATACTTTCTAATCAATTAAAGAGAGAGCAAGAGGTGATTAAAGCCTGGAAAACATCTAGGGATGTTAGTGCTCAAATTGCCAAGGTCCAAGGAATTGAATCATTCTGTGAAACTGCCTGGGATAAAAACAAAAAGAAACTGGAATTAATTGATGGGCTGTCAACGGATGTGGAATCAACGGATGATGAAGGTTATCCGTTGAAGGAAGAAAATGAGCATCCGTTGAAGGTTCCTCAATTAAAACAGGCAGATGTTTCTAATAGTGAAAATCTAAAGAAACTCAACAAAAAGTTTGGTTCAACTTCCAAGAACTTTGTTAAAGAAGAAGCAAGCACATCCAAAGATGTCAGTAAGGTGAATATAGGGCACATGACCTTAGAACAGTTAAATAATAGGCTCAAGATGGTTGAGGATAAAAAGGAAACTAAAAGAAAATCTAACAGAAATGGGAAGGTAGGTGTTAACAAACATAACAATTACACACCTGATAGGTATGCTCCTAGAAAAAGCTGTGTGCATTGTAGTAGTGTTAATCATCTATCTGCTAATTGCAAATCTATTAAGAAAACCCCCATAACTGTACCCTCTTCCATGCCTAACATGTCTGCATCATCTCTACATGCTATGCCTACTATGTCTCAACAGAATCCTTATGCACATTTTGCAAACATGCCATATTTTAACAATCCTTATCTTGCTGCATTTAGTATGCCTCAAATGCCATACAATATGCCTATGTGGAATAACATGTATGCACAATCCATGCCTTATCATATTCCAAATGTGCTAAATGATTCTGTGACTAACCCTACACCTCAACCAACTACATCCAAGACCAAGGTTGACTCAAAGTTACCTAAGTCTAGAGATGCAGGAGGAATGAAGTCTAGGAGAAAGGCTAACAAGAATGGACCCAAGGAAACTTGGGTACCAAAATCAAATTGATTGATTTTATGGTGTGCAGGGAAATAGAAGAAATCTATGGTACTTGGACAGTGGCTGTTCAAGACACATGACAGGAGATTTCTCCCTGCTCACAGAGTTTAAGGAAAGAGCTGGCCCTAGCATAACCTTTGGAGATGACAGCAAAGGGTTTACTATGGGATATGGCTTGATTTCAACAAGGAATGTCATCATTGATGAAGTTGCATTAGTTGATGGTCTCAAACATAACTTACTGAGCATCAGTCAACTATGTGATAAAGGGAATACAGTTTCCTTCAATTCTGAAGCCTGTGTTGTCACTAGTAAGAAAGACAACAAAGTGGTTCTAACTGGAGTTAGAAAAGGAAATGTGTACTTAGCTGACTTCAACTCTGCAAATGCAGAATCTATTACTTGTCTCTTCAGCAAAGCAAGTTCAGTTGAGAGTTGGCTATGGCACAAGAAGCTATCCCATTTGAATTTCAAGACAATGAATGATCTAGTCAAAAAGGACCTAGTAAGAGGAATTCCTCTTGTTGAATTCTCAAGGGATGGTTTGTGTGATGCTTGTCAGAAAGGCAAACAAAGGAAAGCATCATTCAAAAAGAAGCTTGAAACAACAATTGATGAACCATTACAGCTGCTACATATGGATTTGTTTGGACCAGTCAATGTATTGTCAATTGCAAGAAAAAGATATTGCTTAGTGATTGTAGATGATTTCTCAAAGTTTTCATGGGTCTATTTTCTTGGATCAAAGAATGAAGCAAGTGAAATCATTATCAATCACATCAGGCAAGTCAATAATCATCCTGACCTGAAGGTTAGGAATATCAGGAGTGACAATGGAACTGAGTTCAAGAATTTATCAATGAGGCTGTTCTGTGAAGAAAATGGAATCATGCATGAGTTCTCAGCTCCAAGAACACCTCAGCAAAATGGGGTAGTTGAAAGAAAGAACAGATCTTTAATTGAGGCTGCCAGAACAATGCTTGAAGAATCAAAGTTACCAACATATTTCTGGGCTGAAGCTATTAATTGTGCCTGTTTCACTCAAAATATCTCTTTGATCAATCAAGCTAAAGGCATGACTCCTTATCAGTTGTTCAAGAGAAGAAAACCAACTCTAAACTTTCTTCATGTCTTTGGATGTAAATGCTTTATACTAAGGAATCAATCTGACCATAAAGGGAAGTTTGATGCAAAGGCTGATGAAGGGATATTTGTTGGTTATTCAGCTGGAAAATCTTATAGGGTCTACAATCTAAGAACCAACATTGTTATGGAATCTGTGCATGTTGTGTTTGATGATAAAAAGATTGATGGACTAACAGATGAGGGACAATATGAGAGACTCAAATTTGACAACATTGAGATATATTGTGATGATAGTGAAGAGGAGACTGATGGAGATAACACTTCAAAAGGGATTCAAAACATGCCCTTGGATAATGCATAAAATACTGCATCCGTTGAAAGTCAGAATTCTGCATCCGTTGATAGAGGCAATGCAGTATCCGTTGAAAGACATGGTGTATCATCCGTTGAAGTACTAAATGAAGCATCCGTTGATCATAGTTTATCAACGGATAATCGATTTACATCATCAGTTGATAGAACTCCAAGTTCCCTGCAAAGGACCAACAACTCAGGGGGAGTTTCAACTAGTCAACACTCTGTCTCACATCATGACAATACTGAGGCCACCTCATCTAGAGCACATCTTCCACTTCAAAGGAAATGGACCAAGAATCATCCCTTTGAACTGATCATTGGTGATGCATCATCTAAAGTGCAAACAAGAAGAGCTACTCAAGATGAATAGTCTGTATAGTAGTTTTCTATCTCAGGAGGAACCTAAGAAAGTGGAAGAAGCCTTATTGGATCCAGATTGGATATTAGCTATGCAGGAAGAGCTAAACCAATTTGAGAGAAACCAAGTTTGGAAGCTGGTACCCAAACCAAAGAACAAGAGTCCTATTGACACAAAATGGGTATTCAGAAACAAGATGGATGAAAATGGCATTATCATAAGGAATAAAGCCAGATTGGTTGCTAAAGGCTATTCTCAGCAAGAGGGAATAGATTTTGATGAGACATATGCTCCTGTTGCAAGACTTGAAGCCATCAGAATTTTTCTAGCCTATGCAGCTCATGCCAATTTCAAAGTCTATCAAATGGATGTCAAGAGTGCATTTCTAAATGGGAAATTAGAGGAAGAAGTCTATGTAAGTCAACCTCCAGGATTTGAAGATCCAAATTTTCCAGACTATGTATATTATCTGTTGAAAGCACTCTATGGACTGAAGCAAGCACCTAGAGCCTGGTATGAAACCTTATCAAAATTTCTTTTGGAGAATCACTTCACTAGAGGTACTGTTGATAAAACTCTCTTCTTTAGGAATGTTAATGGCTCTAGTATACTTGTTCAAATTTATGTAGACGACATAATATTTGGTTCTAAAGATGATAAACTTTGTAAAAAGTTTGCTAAGCTAATGCAAAGTAATTATGAAATGAGCCTTATGGGAGAACTAACCTATTTTCTTGGTTTACAAATTAAACAAGTTAGTAATGGAATTTTCATTAGTCAAACTAAATATATTCATGATCTTTTAAAGAAGTTTGACTTAATGGAATGTTCATCTGCAAAAACTCCCATGGCCACTGCCACCAAACTTGAATTAAATAAGACTGAAAGGTCTGTGGACATTACAAGTTATAGAGGCATGGTTGGTTCACTTTTATATTTAACTGCTAGCAGACCAGATATAATGTTTGCTACATGTCTGTGTGCTAGATTTCAAGCTGATCCTAGGGAGTCTCACTTAATAGCTATCAAAAGGATTTTCAGATATCTCAAGGGTACACCAAATTTAGGTATTTGGTATCCTAGAGAATCTGGCTTTGATCTAATTGGTTATTCAGATGCAGACTATGCAGGTTGCAAAATAGACAGGAAAAGTACAACAGGCTCCTGCCAATTCCTGGGAAACAAGCTTGTATCATGGTTTAGCAAAAAGCAAAATTCAGTCTCTACTTCTACAGCTGAGGCTGAATACATTGCTGCTGGAAGTTGCTGCTCTCAAGTGTTATGGATGAGAAATCAACTCCTTGACTATGGACTTCATGTTGATAGAATTCCTATCTTTTGTGACAACACAAGTGCCATAGCCATAACAGAGAATCCTGTACAGCACTCAAGAACCAAGCACATTGATATCAAGTACCACTTCATTAGGGAGCATGTCATGAATGGTACAGTGGAACTACATTTTGTTCCAAGTGAACAACAAATTGCAGACATATTTACCAAGCCACTTGATGAATCAACATTCACAAGATTAGTAAGTGAGCTAGGTATGCTTAATTACTCTTAAAATTCATGTCCTTATTGCAATTTGAATTGAAGCCTGAAATATATTAGTTGCTAGAACAAATTTGACTTTTAACAAAGTTTATACCATCAACGGATGTTTCCTATCCGTTGAAAGTCAAAATTGCTCTATCAACGGATATTCATTATCCGTTGAAAGACAAATACATTTCTGGAATTTTTATCCGTCAACGGATAAAACTGAAGTACCTTTCAACGGATGACAATTTGCCTTATCCGTTGAAATGTCACATCAGTCGATTCAGGTGTTTCACAGCCGTTGATTCTATTTTCTTAATCGTTAATACTCATACATACATCTGTATGTATTGGTTTTAAAGGTAGTTGTTAGAATACTTACAGTTTATTCTTAAACGGCTGAAATTCACTAACATATACTTATTGATTAATCTTTTACTAATTTTTTTTTGAAAGCATATAAGCCCTTCTGATTTTTCATTTTTACTTTACGCTTTCTTAAAATTTCAAGCATTTACCATTTTCTCTCTGCAAAACCTTCAAGTTATTCTCTGCAATTTCTACTCACAACAATGGCACCAGTCGTGAAAATTATGTCTCAATCTGGGTTCATCTATGAGAAGAACAATTTCATAGCTTTGGTAGAAAAGAATGAAGCCCATTCAGACTATCACAAAATGATGGACTTCATCAAAAACTGTAAACTTAGCTATGCAATGCTGGAAGCCCCAACGATTTACTGTGAAGTAGTTGAGGAGATTTGGACAACTGCTGAGTTCAACTCCATAGATATGACTATCTCCTTCACTCTCAAAGGTAAAAATCACTGTATTAACTGTGATGATTTACAAGCATGTTTTAAATTACCTGAGAACAATGCCATGACACCACACACTGATAATGATGTATCCAGCATGTTAGATTCCATAGGTTATTCTCTTAACTCTGCTAGTTTAGGGAGTATTAGAAGAAAAGGCCTTAGGAAAGAATGGAGTTTTCTTGGGGATGCCTTTATAAAGGTTTTCTCTGGGAAAATTAGTAATTTTGATGCCATAACTTCATCTCTTGTTAATATGCTCTATATGCTTGTTTCTGATAGGTATTTTAACCTTAGCAACTATGTGATGCTAGAATTGGGTACTAGATTAGGTAACAAAGCTAATAGACCTAATAACATCTATTATGCTAGATTCTTTATGTTATTGGCTAACCATGTTGCTGAAGGTTTGGTCATAATCAATGAGAATAATAAACTCAAGTGCTGGGCACAAGAGAAAAGAGTTCTTGCAGATTTATTGAGAATGGATCTCAACAGCAGTGTGCCATTGGTATATTTACCAATCATGAATGCACCTCAGGTAGGTGAGGTAATTGCTTCTACAACTCCTACTTCTTCCAACCCCTCTATTTCTTTATCTTCTAGTGTGGCCATGAAATCTGTGACAATGCCCCAACAGATTTCTACCAAGGTCACCAAAACTAAACTTTCAAAATCAAAGACAAAGAAAACCACCTCTGTTGTTTCTCAAAAGACAACAGTTGTAACACCAACCATTAACCCTGAGGGGAGTGAACAGGGTGTGAGTGGTGAGGGGAGGGGTGAACATCAAAGAAACCCCCAGGATAAGGAAGGAGAGTTAAGTGCTTCCCAAGCTAGCCAAGCCACAGTTTCTCAAAAAGCTGTGGTGGTTGAAAAGGTATCTAGCACATCCCTAGTTGCATCCTCCCAAAAGGATGTTACTATTGAAAATAGTTCCCAACCAGGAACACAGAACAAACGAGGGAGGGACACTGAAGCCAAACACTCACCAACGAAAGCTTTTATTAGAAGAAAGAAGGCTAGAACCCAATCTTCTACACAGGGTGCACACACTGCACAGATACATCCATCTGTATTTATGCCTTCTCAAACTCAGTTTGATGTGGCTCCAATAAATGTGGAGTCACAGCCCCATTCTCTCACAATAATCACACATCAATCACCAAACACTTCATCACCATCTCTGGATGTGGATATGTTATTCCCATCAATTCCTGATTCTCCCTCTTTACAACTCAGGGAGGAGCCCCACTCAAATACAGGTGATCATCATCTCTTAGATGATTTGTTGGATCACCCGCAAATTCTTTCAGATATAATTGAAGGATCTGTGTCACCACATCTCAAATCAATCTACACAGATTCAACAGTTATATCACTTTCAATTTCAACTTCTTTTCCTTCTTCAACGGATATCACTCATCCGTTGACAAGTGGTTGCTCTTCAACGGATAAGCTTAACAGCAGTTATCCGTTGATAACATCAGTTTCACCTTCAACGGATATTCCACATCCGTTGATAGTCTCTCCACACATAACTGAATCAATTCCAAGTGTAGAAGACATGAATACTGTGCAATCACTCTTAGGATTGAGGGAAGGGAGTGAAAATTTGAGTGAGAGGTTGGGTTGCTCCCAGGCAAAAGGAGAGATTGAGAGCTCAAAAATGCATGCTATTTCTTCCAGCATGGCAAAAGTAAGTGAGAGGAGTACCACCTTAGTAGGTGAAGGTGAGGGAGTGAGTTGTGTGAGCCAGGGGGAGCCCCTGATGCAAGAAAATAGAGAAAAAGAGAGAAAGGCAGGTACAGTAGATATAAGGGTGGAACCAGCCATTGCTAGTGAGTCAATGATTGTGGATGATGCTGAAAAGGAAAGACAATTTCAGCAACATTACAAAGCTGTAATTGATAACATTTCCTTGGATGCTGACACTTTTACTCATCCTGTGTCAGCCTATCAAATGTTGGCTGCTCAGGGCAATGAGGAGGCAGAAAAGACACTACATCTAGTACACACAACAGAATCTCTTCAAAGGGATAAAGCTGCTATTAACAAGATGCCTTCTACAGCTGGTGAGCCATCTGAGGAATTTGGAGTAAATTCTGATGATGATGACTCTGTTTCTTTTGATGGAAGCATGAACTTAGGGGGAGATGAAGGCCCTAGTTCAATTCCAAATCTACCTGAATGGGCTTTGACAAAGGAGTATAGATCAGGGGAATTTAATGTCTCCTTAGTCAAACAAATCAACACTATTCAACAGGCCATTCAGAACACTTCACATGCAAGTATCAAGGCTATCCTTCAAGCTCACCTGGACTCACTGCATCTCATGAAGTTGCAGCAAGTAAAGCAGAATCTGAGTATGGATGATCTCAGGAAGGATATTGCTGACTTGAAATCCTACAGTTCTGAAAAATTGGATTCAGTCATGCCCTATGGTACATTGCAGGACTTGGTTTTGAGATTGAAAAAGGAATCAGTTACTGAGAAAAGGCTGGCCAAGTTGGAAGACAGAGTTCAAGTTATTGAAGATTCTGTGGCCACCATTCTTCACAACCAACAATCTCAAACCAGTCTCCTAATGCAGCTGGCAAAAGCACAAGGCTTGACCCCTCTCCTTGATGATAACAAAAAGGGGGAGAGTAAAAGGGAAGGGGAAGGAGAGCCATCTACAAAAATCAAAATATCTAAAGTGCTAGTTCCTGCCATCACTACTTCTCCAATCATTCAAATCAAAGGAAAGCCTGATGGAATTGATTTGATTCAGCTAGCAGCAGCTGAAATTCAAGTGAAAGAGCAAAGGAGGAGAATTGATGAAAGGTTACAACTGTTGTTTGGCTCTACACAAGATAAATCAACATCTGTGAAATATAGCACAAAGATTGAACCAATCAACATGGAGCTCAAGCCAGTAGGGAGACATAAGGATGGAGAAGCTTCTTCCAAAGAACTACAAGCTATAATTCTCAAGCCCAATAAAAGATCCAATAAGGACTCTACAAAGAATCCTTTAAAAGAAGTGGACTTTCCTCCTCCAAAAGCTGATGAGAACAAGCTTTTAGGTAGGAGTATTGCTTATCTCAAAGAGACCATGGATGAGGCTGTAAGGAGAAATAGGGCTATTATCTCTAGAGAGGGAAAGAGCATATGTGTGATGCAAGGACATCCCAAATTCTCAATAGCCAAGAAGGAAGAAGTCAAGCAACTAAAGGCTGACAAAAGAGCACAAGCAAAGCTTGAACAACAGCTAAAGTCAAGTCAAGTTGAAGAAGAGAAAGGAATTGAAGTCAGGGGTGAAGACAAGATTGCAAACCTAGATGAGGTTTTTGGGAGTATATTTGGTGAGAGTATGGAAGAAAGAGAGGAATGGCAGAAGGGAAACAGAAGAAAGGCCAAGGCACATAGAAGGAGTGAAGATAATACTGAAGTAACCAAATCTATATCTAAACCACTACCTTCCATACCTGAACCTCTTGTTGCTAATCCCACTATAAACATCCATGGTGAACCAATCATTCCAAAAGAGGAACCTATTGATTGGGACACCATCAAATTGCCTACCTTTCTAACCACTCTTCCACTACCAAAGAAACAGAAAAGAAAACCCAAATCTACACCTCCCATAACCTCTAAGAAATTCACTCAAAAACAAAAGCCTAAGCCTAAGCCATCCATTTCTAAAGATGATTATGTTCACATCTGTGACATAAAAGAAATTTCAGACATTGAACTCTATCTGGATGAGCTGGAGGATGTAAGAGGAATAGCTGCTTACAGACAGCTACCAGAGAGATTAGTGTTCAGATACAAAGGAGCTGGGGAAAGAACATGGCCTCTCCACAGGATTCTGAATGAAGGCTACTCTACCTTGATTAGAGTCTTTTCAGCTATACAAAAGGATTCTGGCTTTACCAGAACTGCCAAGACTGAAATTCTCAACAAGATTGCCAATATAAGGAAAACTTGGAGGGAGCCCAATGCTTTACCCAGGACTTTACTCATTCAAGAAAGGGGAATTACAATTCACAAATCACCTCATTGGTTGATGGAATTTAGAGATGATAAAGGAGTCAGAAGATTTTTCAGACTTGAAGACCAACTCAAGATTGCCAGCAATGAAACTCTCAAGGAAATGCAATCTAAGTTGGATATCAGTGTTGAAGATGAAGCTGAATTCTTCAGACAACTCCAACTCCAAATTGAGGAAAATGACAAAGGGCTAGGAAAGAAAACCAGGGAACAAAGAAGAAAAAGATGATTTGCTTAGGCTAAAGGAGTATCCTTGGAAATACTGTAAATCTTCAATTTCCTCCTAGTACATACATTTTTGCAGCATTTTCAAATTTCTACTTAGTTTCAATTCATATATCTGTTAAGTGTTTTGTTATCATCAAGTTAACCCTGAATTTATGCCTACGATTCTTATAGACATAAATAGGGGGAGATTGTTAGGAATATATGTGCATTAGTTTGATGATATGTTTAACAAAACACTTAAGTAGAAATTCAGTGTCTGTAGCCTCAACGGATAAGACCACTTTGGCTATCCGTCGATGGTGTAGCTTTACTTAGAAATAAGTCTAGTGTTGTAGCATATTTCAGTCTCTGTATTTAAGATGTAATTCTTAGAAGTTGAGAGAAACTATGAGTCATGTTGACTACTAGAAGATATGCAGATAGGAAGGCCAATTGTAAATATTTCATGCCTTGTAATTTTGTATAAATGAAGTGGTATCAACGGATGACTTAAAGACCTTCAACGGATGAGAAGCTAAGCTTCAACGGATGTCTCTAAAGCTTCAACGGATAACATCCTTCAACGGATGAGTGCATCAACGGATGAAAGCTTCAACGGATGTTCTGTTGATTAACCATTGATAAGTGGTAGTTGTACCTACAAACAGAGGCACGTGGGTGAACAGAGATAACTGAAATGTGGCAGCCTAATTTCAGGAACATCAGAAAAAGCAGCCGTTCTACTCTAGTATAAAGAGACATTAAGTCAACAAAGTACTGGAGTGAACTGGAGAAGAAACAAGTGGAGATCTTACTTTATTATTTTATATATCATTGTCTTCACTTGTAAACTTGGTAATATATAAACCAAGTAGTAGCTAGTAATTAGATGAGAATTTTTCCAGAGCTGTTTAGAAAAATCTTGAGAGAAAAATTATCTAGTTTGTACTAGGATGCAGCTGTGATCAAATTCTTAGATCACAGAATTTCTGAAATACCATCTCTGGTGGAACAACAAATCCACCAGAAAAGTTTTTAAAGGTTTATTGTGTTCTTTACATTTGTGTTTGAATATATATCTGTCTGTATCAGCTTAAAGCAATTCACACACTTGTTCATCTTGAACACACAGTCTTTATAAACTGCTCAAAACTTGAAAAAGTTTTGAGATTTACATTCAACCCCCCTTCTGTAAATCTCATTGTTAGTTCTCTAGAAATAACAGTATAAAGATTTAAGGCATGAACGAAATGCCGATCGTAACCGTAATCTCGCTAAAATGAACAAAATGTAACTTTAAGTTTCTGCAAAAAGTCCCGAAGATGTAAACTTTCTTGAAAAATAACCCTTGATTATGATAGACAATGTTATAAGGATAGTTTAGGCGCTTGAATTGCTTGATTCCGATTTACAGATCAAAAGTTATGATTGTTTTACTAAAAGTGAGTTACGGTACAAAAACTGCTACGAATTACGAACTTTGAAAATAAAAAGGATCGACTTAAAAATGTTCATAAATCATAAAATTTTTACAAAGAGTAGTAAATTGAGTTTCCTAACTTCCATAAAAATTCCAAGTGAAAATAATGATTTTTCAATTTTATAAAAATATCGGAGAAGAGACTGCGCGATTAGAAAACCGTAGAATCCATAAGCGGAGCCGACGAGGAAAATGAAAACGGACTTAAGACACTTCGAAAAAAAACGAAATGACCATAATAAGAACAAGGACTTAAAGAAATAATAAGGGTAATATAAGTTGAGAGGGTGCATAATAAGTAGCGCATGAGTGCGAGTCGTCGTAAATTAGAACGGGACCTATTATAGATTTTCGAGCGGAACCTAGAGCATCCTCCACCTCGAGATACCCAGGCAATTTTACGAACCCAATTCCATTTAATGTTGTGTTGTGAAAGGATTGTTTTATTATTATTTCATAAATACCATGTTTGCCATGATACGTAGTAATTGAATTTTCGCATAATGTAGCGATGTTGTACGATAAGTATATATATCGTAAAATATTTAATTCTGCTATAAGCATGACGTATTATTATAAGACCGAGATTCGGTCGGGATTTCAAAATAAAAACCCGGAAATCATTCCGGTGATATTATAAGACGATTAAAAGTCCATAGTGGTTACGTATTAAGGGACCCAACGTCCACTTACGAAGCATTAAATACCTCGAACTTTTATTAAAACAATTTCCAAAGATCGTATTCCCTCAACTATATTTTTATTGTTCGAATAATAAATATTATATACCTATTCATTTTTTATGGGAGAAGCATATTCCAACGATCATTTATTTCAAACCCGATTGAACATTAAAGATTATTAAATTACGTAAACATAAATTAGTTGAGGAATATTATTTTAAATATTCTTTTAAATTAAACTCATTCGAGGTTTAATTAATTATTGATTAATATTTAATTATTTATTATTTATTAAATGATTTATTTATGATTTAAAAATCATAAAACCTGATTTAAAATACTTTTTGATTTTCGGAAAATAATTCAAATAATTTCAGATCGTCGAAGAATATTATCTCGACTTATTTTAAATATTTTGAATATAGTTTCTAAAGAAACTCCCCCTTATTTAATTATCTGTTGACAACGGTCAACTCACATCCTTAGTACTTTCTTCGAAAAATTCAAAAGTACGTATACATATACATATCTACGCTAATAAAACAAGTTGTTTCTATCAACAAGCAAAACGCTTGGGGGAACCTCAATGTGGTTCGAGTTCTCGAGATATGATAGAATTCTTTTAAATGACAAGGGAGAGGTAGACTCTAGTATTATGTGTGCCAGATGGACTACCAAAGGTACCACAGGCGAAGGTACTCGGTGTACTCAGGAACTTGTGAAGTATGTGTATACCCAAAATGGGACACGTAGCCCGAATGCGGACATGGTGATAACCGGGATACGAAGGTGTCATCCTTCTACTAGTAGAAAAGGTTACTATTTCCGTAGTACGACTGATCATCGTATGCGGTGGCTCCAACGAATGTCCTATTCTTCCAATTGGAATTATGATGCAATACCGTAACCCAAGCCTGGGTGCTGGGTTTACCATTAAGGTATTTGCAGGATAATAAATCCACTAAAGAATCGTTTTCGAAAGAAGGTGTGTATCACCAATGAAAACTATTTTTGAATAAAATATAAATATTACATATGACGTTTTACTTTGAGTTTATCATACAGTCATTTCATACTGTACATTATTATGCTGGGCATTATAGCTCACACTTGTTTTCTTAAATTGACACAACACAACAGTGAATCAAGATGCCTATCATGAAACTCACAGCCTGGAAACGGGTAGGAAACGACCAACTGTTCCGTAGGTTGTTTGGTGTTGTACCACAGGTAGACCGAATAAGTTGGATTGATTTTCAGTTGTTTTTAGTTCGGCTTATTTACAAGTATGACTTATGTAAGGTGATGAATAAGAAACAAATATTTGGCCGACGGACTAGCCTTACTTAAAGGTTATTCCCGGTAAGATTTAATTACTTCTGGGTTGTACTAATTATCACTTTGTGGTTTGATTTACTCTAGTAATGAATGAATCATTTCCAAGATAATAACCTATAAGTGTGTGTGTGTGTGTGATAAGTGTGGGGTCGTAAAGTGTGAGTATTTATATATTATGATGCGATGTATGTGGTATATAGTGATTAAGATGGCGTGACCTTCGAGATCCCTGACCCCGGATTTTGGGGCGCCATATTACCTGTTAAATGAACTAGAACTGTGAGATGGTGATCAACATTTTCCCTCAAAAAAAGATTCTGAACTGAGCTGTAGAACATGGCTTGATCAACTTCCACTTTTCATAAAATTGTTTAACTTTATTGAAATTTTACATATTACTTCATTTTACATCATTTATTTCACTGTATAATGAAACAAACAAACATATCTTAAAAATCATCCAATTATATTTTTATTAATTAAAAAATAGAAAAATACCTCTCCCTGAAACTTGCCGCCTTATCGTGTAAATGATTATATATATCCTAGGCCACGGGCCTCCTAATAAAGTTACGATATCTAAAACCATTCGTGTTAGTATGTTGGAAAATGAAAACTACTATATATTAAGCTATGTACAAAAATATTTACATAGCACATATCTATTAAGGTGAAAAAAATAAAGAATCTTATGGCGCAAATGTTTCACATGGACACTTGCAAAAATGATTACAGCAGGTGTTGGTACATTTCCATTGATGAGACGTTCTATATCAGAAATCAATGAACCATAAATTGTAACTTTTACAGAACTCTTACATGTTTATATTATTCAACAAAGATACATAAATTTTAATAACCATGAACGTATTATGTAAAACTCCTCGCATAAATATAAAAATTGATCAATAATTATCATTACCTTTAATCATGAACATTAAAGTGAATATATTCTTTTAGACCCCACTCTCGTTGCTCGATGTCAGAAACAATAACAACATCTATAAAATTATAAAATAACAGATATATTAAACGGTATATGATTTAAAACCATTTAATGTCAATAACTACTTACCTGGTGCCAATGTGGGAACTTGTTCGGGAGTATATGAAAACACATACTCGCCTAATTTATCAATATTCTTCAGTTCAAATTTCCGTTACGGAGTATTTGCGCTTGGATCAACGATGATATGTAATATGGTTTTGTCTGTAAATAAAATTTTTACATCCGTTGAAACTGACATTAAAGATCCTCTTGCTTCTACTGTCGTGTAATCTACCATGTCTAATAGACTTCCTTCTTCCACAACATGCTTAAAGAATCTCCAAAATGGAGTTTGTGCAAAAGCATGAAGATCATAATTTTGACATGTGTGAAATCAACAAAGTAAGTTTAATGTTTGAAACATAATGGAACTGATGGCAATGTCGAGAGGTAAAGAAAAATTAAAATCAACCAATTATATACATACATATAGTCGACTTGTATTTAAAAAACCTAAATGATGAAGTTAAACATGAAAAAATATTAGAAAAATTGTCACATAACTTATATCAAATAGTGGGAATGCAAAACTAAAATTATAACTATGGATGAGACAATTATAAAAAAATAATTTCAACACAATAATTCAGACATCATATCGAACACGTAATGTGCATTTAATTGTACTTAATCTATAAAAAATATATATGTACAATAATTCATATATGGATACCTATAAACTACAAGAGAATGAGTAATATTTTTGTATGGCGGTAACTTTTGAAGTATTATCTATTTTATGTGAGGATGATTAAGACATTGTTTGGATCGTATGATTTAATTATCATATTGCTTTTAATCAATCATAAGTTCATATCATAAGTAGAACATCGGTGTTATGCCTCTTTCAGATACTTAATATTTTGATTGTTGTATCTCCCATTTTGGAAAATAATATCCTATCAGTTTGCGATTTCAAATTTTACAGTGTGTTGCAATTTGCAAGTAAGTAGGCGCTGATGATGGATTAGTAGTTTAATCATGCCTACGTGGCTTTTTTTGAACAGTTTTCCTGTCTAAGTAGAATTATATTCGTGTCCCTTGTTGTAATATTTTAGTTAAAAAATAAAATATCTTATAAAAGGGTATAACTGGTAGATCAATACAAAATATATTCAATATATATACATATACACACGTATATATAGCAGGTTTGTACTTAATATTTATTTTTTTGTTCGAGATGCAAATGCTCATTTAATGTTAATTCATTTATTTATGATTTTATCTTACATAGGAGGTAGAATACCCCAAAGTTTAAATAATATGTTTCTGATCGGTGTACCTTGGATATTTCTTCCAAACTTATTATTTGTTCTGGTGCAAATGATTAACTTTTTTAGCATTTTGATTCTAAAGGTAATTATATTATCAAATATGGATATCACATTGCTTTACAGCTTAAAGATTCCATGACATCGAATAATATTGGAAGTTATCAGCAAGCATCATCACTTCAACTCCAAACAAGTCTTTTTGGACATCTATTTAGTCAATCTCAGCTCCGCCTGAGCTAAAACATTTTGTGAGTAGATTTTGTTCTAATGCATTGGCAACGAAAGTGATTCTCTTTAGAAGACAAGCTCTCCAAACTCTATTATGGCTTGTTTGCGATGATAAAGTTGAGAGTGTGGAACATATGTTTCTTGAATGTTAGTGGACTCGTCCGACTTTCTTTCGCTTCAGGTCTTTTATAACCTTCTTCTTTTTCTATAAATTCAATTGTTCAATTGTTGGCTTCTACAATTTCTATCTTTTAGTCTAAGAAAGATACATTGCACTTCTTTCAAATTTTGTTTTGGTGGGGTGGTCAATTCGACTTGCACGGAACAAATTAGTCTATAATCACATTCACATTAGTCATTCTTCAGTCATTATATATGATGGTAAAGCTAAGTCGGAGTATTTTTCTTTGCTGATATCTTCATGCCTAGATTCTGGAAACTCTTTATCCAATTTTTCACTACAGTAGATTCTTCCCCATGCGAATTCAATGAAGTTCAATTGTGATGGAGCTTTTAAAATGGTTCTAAGGGGGAGAGATTTTGGAGGCCAGCTTGTCTATGGTATGGGTTGTCGTGTTCAAATTTTATCTCTTTTTTAAGTTGAGCTCAGTGCCATTTCGTGAAGTTCGTTCGATTATTGCTCATCATCAAGCGTTTGGAACTATTATTGTATCAGCTTGCAAATTAGCCGTTCATTTTTTATTTTTTAACATTAATTTTTCGTGAAATTTTTCCGTTATAGTTAATGAAATAAAAACTATGACACCTGCATTTTTTATCATGTTATCTTTTGTGACTTATTTTTTCAATCCCCTCACTTAGCGGATAACTCAACAAGTTTTTCATGGTCTCTTACGTCTGAATTGGTTTTTTTCCCTCATGATGTACATGCCCTCTCTTACGAGTGAGCGGAAATTTTCGGTATGCTGTTTTTTGAATTTTCTTTTTATGACTGGTTCTTGAGTTGTTTGCCAAATCTTATTATTACTAAAAAAAATACTCAATATCTATTTAAAATTTTAAGCTACAATTAAAATAAGGGTGGTGCTAAATGCAGTAAAAACTTGCTTAACGTAGTAATCTAGAATTACATTTATATCCTTCTCATGCATTAAATGTAGTGTTTAGTAGTTGCTGATTGCGATACAACATAACACTCTTTGTGACTCGTGAGATTAAAATCTACTTATTTTAATTTAAATAAAAGAGTGTGATGTATTTTATTTAAATAAATTTTATAAGTAAATTATCAAAACTATTAAAGTTTTTTTTTATAAAAGTTTACCACTTTACAATTTTATGAAATTATTTGTAAAAAGACAATTTAAAATAAGATTAATAAATTGCAATTAAGTAATATAATTTATTTTTTATTACATTCAATATTATAAGTGATTTGATCATTTCAATTTGTTAAACAACGTTTTATACGAAAGAAGATGATTATAATTACTTGATTTTAAAATTATATTTATACTTGATTTCATTTTTTAATTTGACCGTAAAATTGTAAATCGTATTTTTGTAAAATGTTTTTTTAAAAAAGATGTTATTTTTTACAATTTTATTTTAAAAATCGTAATTTTACCCAATATCATAAAGAAAGATGGGATATAATAAAAAATAGGAAAATAAATAATTGTATTGAAAATATTTAAATAAAATAAAATATAAGTAAGAAATAATAAATAACTAATATTTTTTTAACATGAAACAGGAATAATAATATAATTAAAATACAAGCAAAAAATTTTAAAGTATGCATTATGTTTTTCGTGCAGAGCATTTAATAAAGGAAAGAGGATGTACAACGTTACGGAAAATTAGGTGCATTTAACAAAGATGACACGGATATTATTATAATTACTATCAAAAAATCTATCTTATTTACCGGAAACTATCAATTAGAGGAAGAAAAGAAAAGAAGAAGATTCCACGGTCTCACGTCTAAGAACAAAAGAACGCGCTCATTTGACTTTTCTCTATACACATACAAAAATACTACACTGTATAGTATATAATCTATACTATATTATAATAACCGGAATGTGATATAATTTGGTATAACTTTTTTTGGTTGGTATATCTTTTTTTGGTTGGTTTGGTTATCCTCATTTATGACCGTCAGATCTTTTAAATTAAGTCATCCGTTAAATTCAAATACTAAAAGAGTATACACTACTTAAGATCTCAGGTTCGAACCCTGCCAATAACAAATATTTATATTATTATTTATACATTATCGAAGATTCAGGTTCGAATCTTATAAATAACAAATATTTATATTATTATTTATAAATATACTAATAACGTAACGATTCAAAAAAAAATTTATTTTAAATTTAAATATTAAAAAAATATAATGAAGACGCAGTTGTAAAGCTAGTAATAATACAATAATACAATTACAGCATCTTCGATCCCCTTCTTTTATAACTCCACTTCACTTTCTCACTCACCAGCATAAATCACACCTATCTTTATACTCACCTACCTATACACACAAACTACTTATACCTATAATTATTCTGTAAAAGCAGTAGCAATGTCAATTTTGAATCGACAATTGCGATTATCTTCGTATCTAATCAAGCGTTTACAGCACAACACGATCACTGCTAATGAAATCGCGGCCAGATCTTTTACGACGAGCGAGTGTCACAGGCCTACGATTGTGCATAAGCGTAGTATTGATATTCTTCATGATCCTTGGTTTAATAAGGTACTAGTGCTTTGATTTGTGCTTTCTGGTTTCGTGTTGTTTTCGATACTTAATTTCGATTGATTTTAAGTTATTGTTGTGTATGTTGTTGTGGTTATAGTATGTAGTTGTAGTGTAATCTCAATTAATTTTGGCGGTTAGGAAATGGCAGATACAGAGTAGTTGTTTTTAATACTTGATTTAGCTTAATTTTATGTTATTGTTGTGTATATGTTTGTGTGTGGTGGTTGTAGTATGTAGTTGTAGTGTTATCTCGACAAATTTATATTTCGCGGTTATGAAGACAGATATAGTGTAGTTGTTTTCGATCCTTAATTTTGATTGATTTTATGTTATTGTTGTGTGTATATGGTTGTAGTATGTATGTGTAGTGTAATATCCGATAAATTAATACTTTTCGCGGTTAGGAAATGATGGATATATTATTTTTTATAGAGGTTTTAATGTAGAGATTGCTGGCCCTGAGGTAACAACCCTGAGGTTAAAACAAATACAATACAAGTGGGGGTTATTTTTGTAAATACATGGGGGAGATTCAATTATTACAAAAATGACATCCAACATTTGTATGGAAAATTGTTATAACCTTAGGTAAGATACCTGAGGTCAACCTCAGACCCATTTTTCTCTTTAATGTAAATGTGATTTTATAGTAATTGGAGTATAAGTTGCTTTTAGCTTTGGTTGATATTTAGCAAAAAAAAACTTTGGTTAATTAATGATTTGAATAAGTTATCAAGTACTTTAGTTCTAAGGCTAATATTCTATTGATGTGGGTGTGTTTAGGTATGTATAAATTGATTAATACTGAATATATATGTAGTATAAGCTGTTTATATATTTGTATAGCCAACTTATTGAAGTGAGTATATAAGGGACAAAAGATATGTTTGTGTTTAACATATATATTTTGTGATTTATATACATATGAGTATTAGAATGTTCGACTATTGTTGTGGGAAACCACGTATAGTTATATATATTATTATATATTATTTATTTAATTATTATTAATTTGTCTACTATTCAGCGACTAGTACGACTATTCGACTAGTCGACAAGTTGGACCTCCATCGACTCGACTTGACTAATCGACGTGACAACCATGGGGTAATCGGAGTATAAGTTGCTTCTAATGTAAAGATAAATGATAAATAGGCTCTAAATTTTACTTTTCAAACTCGAAATGATGCAGCACATATGTTGTACATTAAAGTTTAAATAGTAAGAAGTGGAGTTTGTTAATCTATCTGCTACATGAATTTCAGTAATGGATCAGCACTTAGCAGACTAGTTTAATTTCATATACATGAACTCCTACAATTTTGATAGTAGTACTAGGTTTATTCCCTTTTGTATTATTATGAAGATTGACATCAAAAATCGTATTGTTCTAAAAATGGTTAATCTCAGAAGAGATGTATGTCATGTTTTTGATTGTTATTTTGTTAATTCTTGTGTAATTTATAAATGACAAGTGAATTGAATTTGACTTGTCTTGGACCGATCAAAACCATTCATATTAGATAGATGAAGTTGAAGAGCTGTTCGTATTTAACTTGGACCCTAATTTAAACCTGCGATCGATTCATGCTTTGATTAGATTGATACCAGTGTTGTTGTCATGGAGCTCGACTATTCAGTTTGAGAAAATCGACCAGAGAGATCGACTAGTTGGTAGACTAGTTGGTAGACTAGTGCAAAATCCAATCAAAATTTGAGATGAATAAAAATAAAACGAATTCTAAAAACCTACTCAACATCAGCAATGATTAACATGCAAATCTCAGTTTACATATCTTTCTTTGTGTGTGTTTATGTATGTATAAATTGATTAAAACTGAATATACATCTAGTATAATCTGTTTATAAATGGGTATAGTTAGCGCATATTTGTGTGTAAATGGAAGGAGAAAAAAGATAGGTGTGTAATTACTAATTACCATATCTGTTTTGTGATTGATGTACATTAGAGTATGGGATGTTGGACTTTTGTTGTGGGAAACCACGTATATAAGATATCTATTTTGTTTATTAATCATTATTAATTTGTCGAATAGTCAGCGACTGGTCGACAAGTTTGACCTCCATCGACTCGACTCGACTCGAATTATCGACGTGACAAACATGATTGATGCTCAAATCGAAAATTAATTTGATAAGAATAAGTCTACTAAACCACACACTGGCATTTGGTTCACATAGCTGTTAATAATTATGTATGTACAGGATCATGTTTAAATACGAACCATTTTAGACTACAATCTACAAACCAGGTTCAAACCAATTTGTCCTTGTAACTGAAGGGTTTAAACCATAGAGCTAAGATAGCCTTCCCTTGATGTTTTTTGCTTTTACAATGACTGTGAACCTATTAATGTTACCCGCATGTATGCTTACAATTTCTATAAAAGGTAATGACTGAGTTATTACAAGTTAATAACTTAGTTTCTATTACTTTGAGGGCAATGTCGGGAAATTTTGGCAAAGAGGGCTACAATTATAAATATGGGGCATGTTTTAAGGGACACTCTAATAAGGAAACTAGGTCATCTAATATGGAATGGAAGGAGTATATGTCTTCTTTAGAAGTTTAAATGTTTCTAGGAATTTTGTTTCAAATATAATTTAAATAATGCTTTAATTGAAAAGTTGGTATTGTTCATTTAATAATTAGGACACAAATTATAGTAATTATTGTTGCTACTATAATCTATATTTTTATTCTGATTCTTATTACCTTTAAATCATAGTACCCTACTATCCTTAGTGATATTATTAAGGACTGATGAAATTTGCACTCGTTTTTTTGCAAATATTTTTAAGGGCAAGGGATGATTGGTGGTGGAGAAGGGATAGGGAGGATCTAAAACTTATTTCATTTTTAGGTTGTAGAAGGTGATAATAACGTGAGATTTCCTTTGCTTATAATGTGCTATATAGCAACAGTCTGTCATGGTTGAGTAAAGCTATCTCTACTTTATAATTTCAAGTTTAACTGTTGCTTGTGTTGCTGAGAATAATAATTTAATATTCGATTGTCTTGATTGCTCGCCTATTGAAGTTCTGAAGTTGACTTTTTAGCAATCTTTTATAATAGGGAACAGCATTCTCCATGACTGAGCGAGACCGACTTGATCTTCGTGGGCTCCTGCCTCCAAATGTTATGTCAAATGAACAGCAAATTGAACGTTTCAGTAAATATCTGAACTCCCTTAATTTTTAAATGTATATTTTTTTCAGAACAATGTTATGAATAACTTTTGATGCGTCAAATTTGATTATGCCCTAAATGATTGAAACTCGATTTTTGGATATTTTTTAATATATGGTGGATGAGTCTCTCCATTGTTCCTTGTTATTGGAAGGATGCCCTAAAGTAACTACTTCGTAGTGTAGTAACAACTTAATATAACCCTATATATTAATATTAAAAACTTCAACAAGTATATTTATGCAGACATACAGAGAATTACAGGGATATTTAGATGTTTTGATAGAAAACCACCTCAAAAGAAGAGGAATATAAAGAAAATATTCAGATTGAGGAATACAAGAAGCTCTTATAGGGGTACAAATATTTAAAATTTCTTTGAAGGTCTGTGTGCATGATATGATACATACACCTCCCCATAATCCAACAGTGACCTTCTGTTACCTCTGGTTATAAAAAAAATTCATTACTAGAGTGCGTATATGTGCATCACTAAGGAAATGCATATGCTATAGGATATACCACAAATAGTGCAATACACATAGGCTCTAACAATCATGAAGAAATGCCAACAAATAAAATGAACACAATTATATAGTACCTAATGGTTACGGAAAACGCATATTAACCTTTCTCTTGAAAAACAGTGGCGGATCTTAAGAGGCTCGAGGTGAATGCGAGGGATGGACCATCAGATCCATATGCTTTGGCCAAGTGGCGGATACTTAACCGCCTGCATGACAGAAATGAGACGATGTACTACAAGGTGAGTAGGTATATTTAATTTTGTTATGTTTGTCTACTTCCTTGTTAAAGGATTCCTGTCTTAATTAAATAACAACTTCCCTGATAAAGTAAATTACATTAGCATCATCAATTTCTTAAACCATGCTTATATACTAAACCTTTTATGTCATTATTTTTAGCTGATTTTTGCAATTAATTCAGCAGCTATATTTAGAAAGACAGTCATTATATGTCTTCCTTCATGGGAGATTTCTAGATCCTATTCCATCTCCACTTGTGGAGATTTCTAGTGCGTTCACACATGGATATACAATGTTTGTCGAGAACCAACTTGTCTAGCCATGTCCCAAGTAAAGATGCCAGAGCTTCCTAGAGACTCTCTTGTCATCTGAGTTCCAGAAGACTTCAAACTACTGCACCATGTTCCATCATTTTCTAGCAGCATCTCCTATTCTCTGGTGTCTTTCAAAGTGACCCGGGTTATTCTAACACACTGTATTCCAGACCATTTTTGAATCTAACTGCAGAACGTTATTAACCTTTCTTAACCGCTATGAAATGTTAGGCTCCATATTGACACAGTATCACAGCTCGAATTTGGATGGTTACAACACTTGGCTAGTTGGCTGTTCAGCTACAGAGGCACTTCTCCAAAAGGAAACAAATCACCACTGCCTATTCACTATTAGTCTATTACTGTACTTAAGACGTTTGATATGTGAATTAGTGCCTCCACTTCTTCTCTGACCTTTGGGCACAAAGCTATTGAATGATATGGAGAAAGTGCGTGCAGTTGTTTTTGTAATCATCATCAGTGTTATTATAAGCTGCAGTTAATTAGTAATTTGTAGCAGTAGCTTTGAGCGCAGACCCACATACGCATGTCTGCAACTTTTAGCATGTCTAAGTGGAAAGGTGGAATTTTGGGAAAGAATAGGTGTTTTAGTTGCTTTTTACCTCATATTATCTTTCATTATTACTTGAATCAAGTATTGCTTTCGAGGCATGTTACATTACTCATGAGTACAGGTTCTGTTTGTGTATTTATTGCTTATATCAATGTAGTAATTTTATTGAATCACACCTGGCTTCATTTTAAGAAAGAACTTCATTATCAGAAGTAGTTCAGCCATTTTTATGTTCTATTGAACCGTGCTGATGTCCCATTATTTTGGCAGGTGCTGATTGCCAATATTGAAGAATATGCACCTATAGTTTACACTCCAACAGTTGGCCTTGTTTGCCAGAACTATAGTGGTTTGTTTAGAAGGCCCAGGGGGATGTACTTTAGCGCTGCGGATCGTGGAGAAATGATGTCAATGGTTTACAATTGGCCTGCTGATCAGGTTATTTCTTGCAATTTTTTCTCCATATCTGTATGTCTGTAGTAACTTGTATTATATTCATGGTTGCCACGTCGATGAGTCGAGGCGAGTTGACGGACATCCCGCTAGTCGAATAGTCGACAAAAAAATAATATGTAATTAAAAATTAAAAATACAATATACACACACAACAATATGTATATATATATTGTGTATTTTAGATTTTTAAGTTCTAAGTTCCAACTCCTTTCACAATGTTTTATTTGACATTCTAAGGAATTAAGAATCCGACACTCGGAGAGAATGATGAAAATGCTAGAAGAGTTGACAAATAACAACAAAGGAAAGTACTTGCAATCATGTGAAATATGTAACAATTGATCAATAACAATTGTGTGATACAACTGTGATGTGATGTGGTAGTGTAGCATGCAACAAAATTTATGCAGACATTCAGCTAGTCGACATGTTGAGTCGACATCCTATCACCGTTTAGTCACGACTACTCGACCGACATGACAACCATGATTATATTTTAAATTTTTCTCTATTTCCGGTTTTCTTTTACTTTAAAAAATTTAACCAATATACATGTGCCTCTTTCTATGTAATACATGTGATGTCTAAGTTTTGAGTTTTCTAATTGTTTCATCTTGACATTACTCATTTGTCAATTTAACTAAGTCTTTTTTAAAATTATGTTAATATAGGTTGATATGATCGTGGTAACTGATGGAAGCAGAATATTGGGTCTTGGTGATCTTGGAGTTCAGGGAATTGGTATTTCAGTAGGCAAGCTAGATTTGTATGTTGCAGCTGCTGGGATAAATCCTCAAAGAGTATGTTCTTGTTTAATGCTTGAGTACTTCATTCTCTGAAGTAGATAACATGCGTGATTGTGATCTTCATACGTTAATCTTTGTATTAAGGTATATTACTTATAATGTTATAGAAAAATATCTATCTATCTATCTTTCTATCTAGATTATCAAATTTAAACAGAGAAATGGACCTAACTGTCACTATTTCAGTTAAAAATGCCCAAAATGTCACTTTTGAGAATTATGGCCCAAAATGTCACTTTAAGACGGGGTATCGTGTAGCGTTTTGGAAATAGGACAAAACGCTACACGAAGTAGCGTTAAGACCCTTTGTATTTTTTTAAGATGTACAGCCCACGCTACTTCAAGTAGCGTTCTTGTCTTGTTTTTTTTATCTTTTAAGCTTTATTTGTGTGTTGTTTTGGGGTCGAAAACACTACTTAATGTTACGTTTTCAACAATCATTTTTAATTAATATTTTTAAATTTAATGATGTACCATATTTTAACAATTTTTTAATATTTTAGGGTTCACCAATCCCCTCTTGGGTTTTAGAAGTATTAAAAAAATTAATAAAACGTACACCGATTTAGGGTTTAGGATTTAGAGTTTAGAGTTTGAGCCTAAACCCTAATTTAATCTAGGGTTTAGGGCCTAAGAAACCAAAAACGTAAACTTTAAATTAACTAATTTTAAAATTTAAGGGTATAATTTAATTTAATAATTATAACATTTTAGTTTTCCAATCCCCTTTTGGGTTTTAGAAATAATTTAAATATTTTTTTATTAATTTAGGATTAAACAATTTTTTATTTGGATTTAAAAAATTTTATTTTAAAAAAAATAATTTGTGTAAAATGCTGGATGAAGTAGTGTTTTGGGGCCAAAACACTACATGTGCCAAAACACTACATCATGTAGCGTTTTGGCTACTAAATATTAAAAAAAAAGTTGAGACCACACTAACGCAATCCAGCTTGTGGCCTTGAAATCTTAAAAAAAAAGAATACAAAACGCTATATCGTGTAGCGTTTTGAGTTGTTTTCCAAACGCTGCACGATGTAACGTCTTAGAGTGACATTTTGGGACATAATTATTTTTTACTCTAAAATGACAATTAGGGCCATCATCCATATAAATAACCCTTAAAATAAAAACTAGAAACTAATCCAAGTACACACACACTCAAATATAAATATATATATATACACTATACTTACTATTATAAGTAGAACACCCTATATTTGATAGTTGTTGGTTGGTTGTTTGTTATGGTAAGTAAATAACATCCATTGGATCTTAGCTCAGATCGATGTGAACCGTTGGATGTAAGAGTAAATAATAATTTATATTAATATTTAATCTACTCTCGTAGATTTAGGGTTCGAATCTCGCCAACAACATATTATAGTCAGAAATTTAAATTCTTTATTTTCTAAACCATTTCTAGATATAGTAAACATTTATATTCTTTATTTTTCAAACTATTTGTAGAGGTTCAAGGTTTGAGTCCCGTAAACAACCTATCATATTTAGAATTTATACTATACTATACTATTATAAGCAAAACACCCTCTATCTGGTAGTTGGTTGGTTGGTACGGTACAATAAAAAACAATTGTCAAATCTTAGCTCGGATAGATGAGAACCGTTGGATGTATTAATAACTAATATTTTATATTAATATTTAATATACCTTTGTTAGATTCAGGGTCGAATCTTGCTAACAACATATTATAGTCTGCTACGAGTGCACAAAGAAAGACTGCAGGACTGTTGACTTGTACTCGAAAGAGGTTCAAGGGGAAAAAAGGTAGTGAAGAATAAAAGGAGGGTAAAAGAGTCATTGTAAGGGGAGGGGGTATTTAAGTGAGGAGAAACGTGAGTTAGGTAAGCTTTTTTTTAATGATATTTTGGGTTTAGCCGGGTGGAGAGAGGCAGCCTCTCGAATAGCTGTTCATCTATGTATTCATAAGCTAATCGAAGTTCCAGACTTGCTCTATTTATGTTAAATTAATTGAGTGCTCTTTATTCAGTCAAATATAAACAAATTTGTGAGTCTCTAGCAAAGTGGTATCAGAGCCTTTTCTCCGATCATGGGGCCGCCATCTCACACAGAACGGTTGGACAAGTTAACGGAATAGCTAGAACTCACACAGAAGTCTATAAGAGAAACAATGGCAGAAGAAGTGACGACGGCGGTTAAGGTGGCTGTAGCCGCGATGCAACAAAGCCTCATCAATCGGTTGGCCGCAAGTGTGGAGGAGATCTCAAAGCAGCAGGAGGATAAATTGGCAACCGCAATTTCTCGATTAGAAGGGCGGATTAACAGATCGCGTGAGGCAAACGAAACCCTAATTTCAACCATGAGGGATGACCGGTTGAGGTTTCAATCGGATATTCGATCTACTCTCAACGGCCCCAAAATATTGAAATCAAAGCAGTCAGACACTACTCTCCAACAGTCATTGGTGGATTTGGGAATTGCCGAAGGAAGCTCGAGTGGCGGGAAAATGGGGGGAAACCCTAATTTGGGCGTTGGAGGCTATGCTGCTGTCGGGTCGGGTGCTGCCGGGTCGGGTGGAGGTCCTGGATATGGAGTCGGGTCGGGTGGAGGACCCGGGTATGGATTCGGGTCGGGTGGCGGACCCGGGTGGGGAGACGGACCCATGGGTGGATTCGGGCCGGGTGATGGAAATGGACCAGGATTCGCGGGTCAAAACCGAAACTTTTGGCGTCATAAGAAGCTTGACCTTCCCTTATTTGATGGTAATAACCCGGACGGGTGGAACTTACGAGCCGAGCGTTTTTTCAATTTCTATGGTCTATCGGAGGAAAAGGTTGAAGACACGGTAGTGGCCCTTGAAGGACAGGCATTGCTCTGGTTCCAATGGGAGCATCGTCGTCAACCTATTGACCGCTGGGAACAGCTCAAAAACTGCTGCGACGGCAATTTCGAGCTCAGTCTGCTAGTACATTACATGAGCAATGGCTGGCCCATCGTCAAAGTGGCAATGTGACAGATTACAAGTTGAAATTTATTGAGTTGCTCGCACCGTTGGATAATATTTCTGAGGAGTTGTCATTGGGCCAATTCCTGAATGGGTTAAGGGAGGATATAAGATCGGAAGTCAGAATGTTAGGGCCGCTGACCGTTGATCACGCCATGGAACTTGACATATATGGTTGAGGACAATCACAGACTGGGAAAGCTGAAGGGAGATGGCAAGGGATATTCTACTACAGCCAACAAATCAAACTATTCCGTAAGTCAATCTCCCATGTCTCCTCGTTCGAATTTTGGTTATTCTGTACCATCCCCTAAGTCGTATACAGGATATTCGGGGTCTGCCGTGTCTACTGGTAGTAGTTCGGTTCATAGCACCAGACCAGTGGGAGATGTGCGTCGTTTGAGTGAACGAGAACTTCAGGAAAAGAGGTTAAAAGGGCTGTGCTTCAAATGTGATGGCAAATGGAGCATTGGCCACAAGTGTCAGAGAAAAGAGTTGAGTGTCCTTCTCACTCACGAAGAGAGTTCGGAGGAAGATGACAACACTGTTGAGGGAGAAGGGGAACATGAGGAAGAAATTCATCCGGAGATTTCATTAAATTTTGTAGTAGGCATCACGAGTCCGAAAACTTTCAAATTACGTGGTGAAATCAATGGGAAATCTGTGGTGGTTATGGTGGACCCTGGGGCCACCCATAATTTTATATCAACACGGGTGATACACGACTTGGGTGTAAATTTCAGTCCAGCTAAACAATTTGGGGTCTCTCTTTGCACGGGTGAAACAGTGGAAGGGCAAGGGGAGTGTAAATCCGTCGTACTATAGCTACAGGGACTCACCATCATTGAAGATTATCTCCCTATTGAGCTGGGTAATTCAGATATAATATTGGGTTTATAGTGGTTAGAAAAGCGGGGCACCATGTCCGCAAACTGGAAAGCACAGAAAATCAGATTCAAGTGGGAGAGGAGATTGTGACTCTAACGGGAGACCCATCCCTGGGCAGAACAGGAATTTCTCTCAAAGCAATGCTAAAAACTTTAAGAAAAGAGAGGGTTGGATATTTGGAGTTTAATCATTTGGGGGCCACGATGGGTGCAAGTCAGCAACACCTTGAGGGGCAAGCCCCGTCTTTCTTATCGTCTCACATCGAAGAATATCAAGATGTATTTAAAATGCCACATGGCCTACCTCCTAAACGCATTCAAGATCAAGGAATCGTGTTACACGAGGGTACTGATCCCATTAATGTACGGCCCTATCGGTATTCACATGTGCAGAAAAACGAGATTGAGCAGCTCATTCATGACTTACTAAAGGCGGGAATCATCCAACTATCACACAACCCTTATTCAAGTCCCGTCCTATTAGTCAAGAAAAAAGACGGTTCTTAGAGATTTTGCATCGACTACCGGGCCCTCAACAAAGCGACAATTCCAAATAAATTTCCGATTCCCGTGATTGATGAGTTACTTGACGAGTTGCATGGTGCAAAGATTTTCACCAAGTTAGACCTCAAGTCGGGTTACCACCAAATTCGAGTGCGAAAGGAGGATATTCCGAAAATTGCCTTTCGTACTCACGAAGGCCATTATGAGTTTCTCGTCATGCCGTTTGGGCTATCTAATGCCCCGACAACATTTCAAGCCATTATGAACGAAGTGTTTCGACCTTGCGTAAGTTTGTCCTCGTATTTTTCGACGACATTCTTGTCTATAGCTCAAATGTGGATCAACACATTCAACAAGTCAATACTGTTTTGAGCACCCTCAAGGAACACAAATTATTTGCGAACAAGGGCAAGTGTGCATTCGGTCAGGCTCAAGTTGCTTATTTGGGCCATCTGATCTCCGCCCAAGGAGTAGAAGTGGATCCAATGAAGATTCAGTCTATAATTGAGTGGCCTACGCTTACATCCCTAAAGGCTTTACGTGGGTTTCTCGGCCTCTCGGGGTATTATCGCAAGTTCATTCAGGACTATGCACACATTGCCGCCCCTTTTACGGAACAACTGAAAAAGGACAGCTTTCGCTGGTCACATGAAGCCACTCAGTCTTTCACCACCCTGAAGGAAGCCCTGATCTGCCCCAGTCTTAAAAATGCCTAATTTCTCTCTTCCATTTACGATTGAAACAGATGCCTCCGGTTACGGGTTGGGGGTTGTTCTTCTTCAGGAAGAGCACCTAATAGCCTTCTATAGTAAGATACTGGGATAACGAGCTAGAATGAAGTCTATTTATGAAAAGGAGTTGATGGCGATTGTGTTCTCGGTTCAGAAATGGCGGCATTACTTAGTTGGGAATCCGTTTATCATCAAAACGGATCAGCAAAGCCTTAAATATCTGCTTGAGCAAAGGGAGGTTGGAATGGAGTACCAACGTTGGTTTAGTAAACTAATGGGCTACCATTTCAAAATCCTATATAAACCCGGCATTACAAACAAGGCAGCGGATGCTCTATCTCGAGTTTTTGGCGAGGAAATTCAGTTGGTGTAAACTGGCAGCAAATTCTGACCGCCTTAGAAGGTGATGATCATTTAAAAAAACACAAGGCTGATTTGTTGATGGAACGCGTACAAGTGAAAGGATACACTTTGGAACAAGGTGTGGTCAAGTATAAAGGACGGACTGTGTTTTCCCCAAATTTCGAACTGGTCAGTAAATTGTTGATCGAGTATCACTCATCTCCACTTGGGGGACACTCTGGTGAGTTCAAAACATACCAGAGAATTGCCGGGGAATGGTTTGGCCAGGGATGAGAAAGGCTATTGCGACATTTATACGTGAGTGCTCCACTTGCCAGCAACAGAAGACCTCTTCACTGACCCCAGCTGGGCTTATACAGCCACTGCCCATTCCTAATAAGATTTGGGAGGACAAATCGCTAGACTTTGTGGAGGGTCTACCCAAATCCCAGGGACTTGACACTATATTGGTGGTTGTCGATCGGCTTTCTAAATACGCACATTTCTTAGCCCTTGCTCATCCGTTTACAGCACCATCAATAGCCAAATTGTTCATTCAAGAAATTGTGAGGCTTCATGGTTTTCCCTTCACTATAGTGTCGGACAGGGACAAGGTGTTTATGAGCTTATTTTGGAAGGAATTATTTCGTCTCCAAGGAACAACACTTCACCGCAGCACAACCTACCACTCTCAATCGGATGGCCAAACCGAGGTTGTCAACAAGACTCTAGAGAGCTATCTGCGTTGTTTTATTCAAGGCAAACCCAAGAGTTGGGCCTCATGGTTACCATGGGCAGAATTCTGGTATAACACGTCAACTCATGCCGCCACGAAACTCTCCTTTTGAAGTCGTGTATGGGAGACCTCCCCCCTCTGTGGTCCGGTTCTCAGATGACGCTACAGCAATGGCCTCGCTAGAAGAACAACTATTAGAACGGGATGCTATACTCGATGAATTAAAAGCCAATTTAATGAAGGCCCAGCAACGAATGAGGTATTATGAAGCTGCACACAGGAGAGAGGTGGAATTTCAGGAGGGTGACCTTGTGTACTTGAAGTTGCAGCCCTACGGGCAACATTCTTTAGCTTACAGACCTAATGATAAACTGGCTCCTCGTTTCGTTTCTATGGACCTTTTCCGGTCACCCAGAAAATAGGGCAAGTGGCGTACAAACCGAAGCTGCCTTCTACCTCTAAGATTCATGACGTGTTTCATGTTTCACAATTAAAAAAAGCCGTAGGTCCAGCCTCAGGGGTAGCTCACATCCCACCACAAATCTCCCAAGAGCTATACGAGAGTCACTTTTGGAGCTAAGGACACAGAAGCAGGGTGCCGATTCTGTCATGGAAGTACTCATCAAGTGGCAGGACCTACCTATATGGGAAGCAACCTGGGAGGAGTTTGATGCTTTTAATGGTCGATTTCCTCAATTTCACCTTGAGGACAAGGTGGCTCTTTGGGCCAGGGGTAATGCTACGACTGCACAAAGAAAGACTGCAGGACTGTTGACTTATACTCAAAAGAGGTTCAAGGGCAAAAAAGGTAGTGAAGAATAAAAGGAGGGTAAAAGAGTCATTGTAAGGGGAGGGGGTATTTAAGTGAGGAGAAACGTGAGTTTGGTATGCTTTTTTTATATTATTTTGGGTTTAGCCGGGTGGAGAGAGGCAGCTTCTCGAATAGCTTCTCGAATAGCTGTTCATCTGTGTATTCGTAAGCTAATCGGAGTTCCAGACTTGCTCTATTTATGTTAAATTAATTGAGTGCTCTTTATTCAGTCAAATATAAACAAATTTGTGAGTCTCTAGCATAGTCAAGCATTTATATTCTTTATTTTCTAAACTATTTCTAGATATAGTTAAACATTATATTCTTTATTTTTGAACTATTTCTAGAGGTTCAAGGTTTGAATCCCATCAACAACATATTATATGTAGAATTTATATTATCTATTTTCAACCTACAACAACATACTAGTATCATGACTGGAAATGCATAAAACGTATATATAATTATAACTTATTATCTTCAATAATATATTTCCTAAATATTGAAAAAATACATATTAAAAGTCATTCATGTTTAACGTCTTCAGTGCATCGCACGGGTTATAAGTTAGTATATATATATGTGTGTGTATTCATTGTGTCTTCTTTGTCTATATCCTCGAAAATTTATAGTAATAATAGTTGTTGAGCTTCTTCTAGCTCTCTAGTCTGATTGTTCAACTTTGAATTGTAAAACATTAATGCAATAGCATCTTCTTGCATAGCATTAAAGTATTTAGGCTAATGTGTGTATACAATATTTCTGCAAATAGTTGTCCGTTGGCGTAATTCCACTATTCTTTCACTTTGAACCCTCTTTTACGTGTAAATAATTAGCCATGGTATTTGGTGAGTTTTGTCCGTTATAGTCTCTGTTAATTTTGGTCATTTGTATTTGCAAATATCTTTAGGTATCCTAATTGGGCGAAAACTCATTTCCCGAACCTGCCTTGCATATATGATTATTGCCCCCGGCCCCGCTCTGCATACACACGAGGATCTTCTTGCTCCCATCCTCTCCCACATGGATTGTGTAACACATTGCCCATTTTTCAACATGTATGCTCATTTGCTTTTAGGAACTATTTTTAGCGATAAGGTAGGGCGTAGTGACTACTCAGATAAAAGCTTTGTAGGAAGCATGTTGTTAAACAAGGTCGGCTCATTCTCGATATCTACAGGACATTTTGATTGTTAATGGGAATGTGAATGGGGGAATGAGAACAGAGGGAATAGTATTTGAGGAAATTATAATGATTTGGACTCCTATTGGGTGTGTCACAAATGAGTTACCCGCAAATAATATTCCATATCAATCCATTGAACTGTATATCCCAAGTACTGGACACCAACTCATAGTAAATGGCAATAGCATTCTGGTTCCTATTAACCACAATGAAATACCATAAACCAAAAGGCCTCGTAATACTCATAAGATTTTTAAATTTTGTAAATAAAAGAAACTTGTCATAGAATTCTCAATGTACTATCTTAATAAATAATCATCACATACTACAAAATATATTGCAGGGAAGCTTAACCCTTTTACCCTTTTACCTGCATGGAATATTTGATTCTTTAGCCTTTATCCCTTTTACCCTTGTAATTAAGTTATTCTTATAGATATCTTTTGGTCAATATTTTAATGGCAGGTACTTCCTGTAATGATTGACGTGGGTACTAACAATGAGAAGCTTCTTAAAGATCCTTTATGTAAGGATTGGTGTTTGCTTACAATGTATAATTTCCGTAAAATCATGATTTTGCTTCTTCTTTTTCTCCTTTATCACAGTTACATATACAGATAAGTTGACTGACGTGCATGAAAGTGACGAATTTGAAAAAAATTAAAAGTCTGAAGGTTATGGAGTTAAATTTGAGAACGGAGAAATATTTGTTGTTAAAAATAGCTTCTGTTGTTTAAAGGTGTGAACTCGTAACTGTAGAAATAGTTTGTGTGACCTCTTGGTGCTAATTAACTTCAGAGAAAAAGCCTCCAGGCTTTTGCTAGGACCCCTTATTAATTAGTGCAACTGTTGTGGTGAGTGGTGACCAATTGGGATATGAATTTAGGCAATATGTACCTTGTAGTTATTTGACATTAATAATTTGTTTGTCATGGAATAATTATCTTCTAGATAAAAACTATCACTTGGTTAGTCTTGTTACCAGTACAACATTTTGATATGAAAGAAAGTCTTGTACCATATATCTTGTCAGGGGGTAGAAGATTCTTCCAGTTTCATAATCCTTGCTTTTATACTTGTTTTTGTGGAAGTTAATTGGAGATTAATGGTGCTTAATTAATATTATTAGCGAAGCTGAATCAGACTATATCTAAATTTGGTTCTGGGGCTGCTAAATCTGAGGTGCAATACTTTTAGAATATTGATGCCAATTAATGAGGTAATAAAACTATTGGAATTCTGATCAAAGTAACAGAAAAACTGGATTTTTTCAGTATTAATTAATATCTTAAAGTCGGTAATAAAACTATTGGAATTCTGATCAAAGTAACAGAAAAACTGGATTTTTTCAGTATTAATTAATATCTTAAAGTCCAGAATTTTTTTATTAAACCTACAATTCTAGGTCCAAGAACCTGCTTGTATTTTCTTTTTGCAATCTTTCATTTTATGCTCATAGACAGAAGAACTTACATTGTGGTCTTCCTATACATGTCATCGCTCCTCTCATATTACAACACTCTACTACTCTTGGTAGTTCAGATGTTGTTGACCTTTGCAATGAATCTGTGCCTGTATCAAAGCTAATTGCCTGGTAATCGTTTTTCTGTCTAGATCTGGGACTGCAAGAACACCGTCTTGAGGGGAAAGAGTATATTGAAGTTATCGATGAATTCATGGAGGCTGTATTCACTCGCTGGCCTCACGTAATTGTGCAGGTTGATATTTGATGTTCAGACTTACTGTCTTGCATCATTAGATGGTGTCATATTATGAATCGTGAAAAATGTGTATATTCCCTTATATTCTTTAATCCATGTAAAATTTGTGGGTTTATATCATGGCACATTTTTCACTAATTAATTAATTAGTAGGTGTTAGTCATGACTGTGATTAGTCAGAAGGGTTAAATTAAAATGTCCTGTAACACAAGTAAATTCTCACCCAAATATTGTTCCCCAAACATGGCTGTTACTCTGTAAATCTGATTTTTTTAAGAAAAAGAATAGGGCAAGAAAAGAGTGAACTGGAAGGTATGTTCATCTAAACTTTTGTGAAGTGCAAGTAATCAATATAATCTATCTCTGTACAAAAAATTTACCCTTTCTTTATTTTGTAAATACCATAATGACTTGATTTTATGCAGTTCGAAGATTTTCAGAGCAAGTGGGCCTTCAAACTATTGCAGCGTTACAGAGACACCTACAGAATGTTTAATGATGATGTCCAGGTAAATCATTATCTGTTCTAGTATGTTCTGACTTCCGACCTTTACGTATGTTCTGTAGCTTAAGGGTGATTAATTTATTCTAGTTATCTGATTCTGCGATGCCACTTGAATGGGTGACTCAGAAGATAGGTATCACCATGCCCTTAACAATTGAATTCTGATGTAATGAAAAAATTATTTTGTGTTTAGAATTGGTCTGACATTTTGGGGTGCTCTTGCTCTCCTGTTGGACTAAGTATGGCAATGGAAGAAAAGCTCACCCTGTGCTTTTTGTTCCGTGGTTTCTTGATTTGCTTTGAAGTGTATAGATGTACTTCTATACTTATTCTAGTGACGGCTGTAACATATCCCAGCATGGATGTTAATGGATTGACCTTGCATTCTTAAGAAATATTTTGTGTTTCCTTTATGATATCAATTTATTGTTGTCAATTAGTTCTCTTTTGTGATCTTAGCGAACCTAATATTAGCTTGCAATATAGGGAACAGCCGGAGTTGCCATTGCTGGTCTATTAGGAGCTGTAAGAGCACAAGGGAAGGCAATGATCGACTTCCCTAAGCAAAAAATTGTTGTTGCTGGTGCTGGAAGGTTGACCCTTGTCTTTGTTTAAGTCTACTTTCTTTGTAATTGCTATTTTACATAGAGAAAGATGTGGTTTTGCTGCACTGGTGTTTGTTACATTTGCTGCACTGGTGTTTGTTACATTTGATACTAGGATTACATTTAACTTGTAATTGGTTTTAGGCAGTATGACTTGATATAAAAAAAAACCTGCTTGCTAAAATGAACACATATAAATGTATTATTAGGATCGCTGTTATGAAAAATCTTGGGACTCTGTAGAAAACTAGGAATCATGAATCATGCTCCTCGGGTTGACCTTAGGAAAGATACACGAGGTTAGGAAATTTTGAAGTCAAATATGCTCCTCGGGTTGACCTTAGGAAAGATACACGAGGTTAGGAAATTTTGAAGTCAAATATGCTCCTCGGGTTGACCTTAGGAAAGATACACGAGGTTAGGAAATTTTGAAGTCAAATATGCAGGAATATATTTGTAAAGTCAAACATTTTTCTGTATTTTTAATTTACAAAGAAGCCCCTGCATATTTGTATTGTATATCAATATAACCTCAGTTATGTTCCTGAGGTCACCTTCAGCCTTCAGGTAATAGATTTTTTCTGTGAATATTGTGCATCTCAGAATCATTTTACTTTACTGAGTACTGATTTGAGACTCTCGTTATTAATGCTAGAAGTTAATGTGCATCTTTAGTGTATTAGAATGAGTCCAGTTTCCATGACAACTTATTGCACTATCTAGTATGCTTACCATGTTTAATTTTGGCTGCCTACAGTGCAGGAATTGGTGTTCTTAATGCTGCTAGGAAGACAATGGCAAGGATGTTAGGGAATAATGAGCTTGCTTTCGAGGGTGCCCGCAGCCAATTTTGGGTAGTTGATGCCAAGGTGAGTGATGTCATTATGCTCCAAACCTTTTTGACTTTTTTTTAACACCTCATGTTTTTTCGACTGACTAAGATCATTAATTTTATAAGAAAGATCCATTTATCTTTTTGATTTAAAAAATTTTAGTAGCATGAATAAAGTTTTTCAGCAAAATTAAGATAATAATTGCATTGCATGCTTAAGGAGTTACGACTCGAAAATGTCTTAACGTTAAAGCAAGTGTTGCTTAAGAAAAACTTGTATATATTGACTTAGAATGTGTAGAAGTTCGTAATGCCTTTTATCAACATAGTTATGTCGGTAGTTGGATTTTCCTGTTGAACTATTTCGTAGACTAGATTTATGAAGGACGAAGGGAAGACCCACTTGCACTTCATTGTGTTAGCAATCAAAAAGTTAAAGCATGGTAGGCTACATGACTACCTTTTTTTGTCTGCAGTGGTTTCATGCTTTTGTTTCCCAGATGTTTTGGTTTATTAATATACCTTGATCGTAATATAGGCGAGTCCATGATAGTGTGCTGCTGAATTTTTTTAAGCTCTACATTTTTTCACCTTATAAATGCGTTAGTCATACGGATTACATTATAGAGTACTTTTGCTGACCTTATGGATGTTTGTTACCATGTTCCCTATCATGTGTTATATCATTTAAAATTCTAATTACTGCATAAAAGTGCTATAGTTTAACTTTAATTTTGAAACTATCAGTAAATGCATTTATGTTTAGATGCTTGAACACTATTTTGTGTCAATTAGGCAAGCAGCAAATGTTGATGTATTTAGACTAACAATCCCTATCTATTAAATATAGCTCTGATTTTTATTTTTATTTTTGAATATATTAAGCATGGCTAGGAACAATAATTTTAGATTTTATTGGTTTTATATCTTTTTAGAAAGTTGGTGGACGTCCTTATTAGTTTAGGGGTTTTTACGGAACGACCTTGACTTGTCACACTTCTAAAACTATAGTTTTATGTGTGTTGGGTGAAAAGTTAACTGAATTATCACTTCATGTGTCCTGTTAATATTATTGTCGTTAAGGGTTAAATTCTTATGCGATCAAATTAGCTATATGTATTTAATATTTCAAGTCTACTCCTCTATTTTCTATACTGTTTCATGCTTTCTTTTTCTCAGTTCAAGAATTCATTGCATAGAAGGTTACATGCACTATACCCTATCATTTTGTCCGTGTTTGCATGTTGAGCAATCTACTCTCATGAGAAGTCTCATTATATCCATTATCACAACACCTTTTATTGCAAAAGTCATGAGCAGGAAATCTATTTTCATAGTATTCCTCTGACACATATTTATTATTGATATTAGTGTATTGCTAACTGAGACACAATTTAAAACAAAAATTTAGGATTTCCAATCAATAAACCCTGTTGTGAACATCTCCTAAACCTTAATAAGGTTAAAACTACGGTAGAACCTCGATAAATGAATGTTCGATAAATGAATAAACTAGTCTAATGAATAAATTTCTTCGGTCCCAACTTGGTCCAATGGGCTTAACGAATAATTTCGCTTAATGCATTAACGAATAAATACAAATGAAGTCTTTATAGGCCCTATGTAAATATAAATGAATAATCATTATATTTCAAATAATATATTTTTATTTATATAATATATCATGAATACATTTCATTCAATGACTAATTTTCAAACACATTAATAAGTCATATTTTTTCGAAAAATGCCTCCAAAGTTGATTGTTTCTTTCCTCCCCCAAAATGCATCTGATCCTTGATTTTGTGTAAAGCATGCACCACTTCTGGAATATTTTGATCATGTTGCAGCATGTAGTTTTTTATAGTGACAATAGCTTGAAAAACTTCTCTTGAGGATACTTGTGGTATAGTGATGCTATCATCGGGTTCGGGATCATTTGCCTCATCATTTAGTACAGTTTCAATGATTTCTTCGTCCGTAGGAGAATCCATAACCGCATTATTCTCTTCAGGATAGTTCAGAAGATGTTCAACATTCATCACATTTCTATAGTTCAATTTAGAAAGGAGTTTAGTTAAATCTTGGATATATACAAAATGATATAATTACAAAAAAAAGTCTAAAAATATCATCTAAATGAATTATTATTCATTTATCGATAAATAAATATTATATTCATTAATCGATAAATAAATAATCTCGCCAAATGAATATTTTTTTTTGGTCCCAAAGGTATTCATTTATCGAGGTTCTACTGTATAGCCTAATTAAAATGATCATGTTCTAAAAATCATTGGAACAGTTTTTAATTTTTTTTTAAATAGTACCTGAGATAATACTGGGCCCCTAATGATCAGTGGAGTTCATATTTGAGTTCTTTTTGAATAGTGAAATTAAATTCCTTTTCCCATAATCAGATAATATTTTTTGCCTCTAAATTAAAATGGGTTGGAAGGTTAACGTGTCTCATTGGTCTCATTACAAACCAAAGTGCTTAGATCCCTAATCTTTCTAATTAAATCCAACTTATATGCATTTAAATATCACCATTATCCTGTAGTAGGTCTTAGGAAAATGAAAATCTGCGGATAAAGGAAACTGAGTGAGAGATTCGTGTTGCTAAAACTTGATTGGGTATGTAACTACTCTGGAGAATGGAACTAGCAAGTTTGCAGAAATCCATAGGTCTTGAAACATCTATCTTTACAATTTTGGTATTTGGATTTTGAATAATTTTTAATGATTTGCGGAAACTTTTTTTGTCCCTCTTTATTGAAATTTTTTATACCTTTTCAGCTGGAGGGTACTTAGATGTTCTTCTTGAGGGAATTGAAATTTGGATGGGTTTCTTGAACCAAGATTTGTATTTATCATGGACATATACAGTCCAAGCTAAACTATGATTTATGACTTTAGGGTTTAATCACAGAGGAGCGAGAAGATATTGACCCTGATGCGCAACCGTTTGCCAGGAAGACGAAAGAAATTGGTCGCCAGGGATTGAGGGAAGGAGCAAGTCTTGCAGAAGTGGTGGGTATAGAATCTTTAAGAATTTGGTTGCAACTTATTCTGTTATATCATCCTGTATTAACAGCCACTTGTTTAAGTTGTTATATTTCTGCAGTTGATGTAGAGTATGCTTAGTTGAGCTGACATGCTCTTTGTAACTGGTTGTTATTTAATTATATACTCGGTTCTTCATTAGTAAACAAATCATGTGCCCAGATAACTAGCTATGGCTTTGGTAAGGAAATCTACTGTCAACATTGGCGTCAGTGTCACTGTGTGGCTAGTGGAACCTTGGTTCAACCAGGCTGATATAGCGAGTATAATTGAACCTCTAGAAGCAGTTACGGTACCACAACTCCCCATGAAAAAGACTGTCCTGGAGGAAACTTACTTTTGAGCTCTAATTGTTTATTTATTTTGTGCATTTCTATGTTGGGTTTTCTGTATAAAAGTGGACAGCGAAGGCTCGTGAAGTAGAAGTATCATGATTATTGTTTTTGATGTCTTTGCGTAAGTTTGTTAAACTTGATCAACATAACTGCAATGTATTACCACTATGGAAGTCAGATTGAGTTTTAGCGAATAGAGGTTGGAGAAAAGTTTTTCACTGACAAGCGCCTTGACCTATATGTGGTATACTGCGGTATTCTTTCGATATGTTACGTTCGAATATTTGACAGATTCTTGTTTGAATAAGATTAAAATCAGGAATTTCTGCTTTCTTTATTGACACCTCATTACCTACATAACTCTTTTACTTGTATGTATTCATAGCTCTGTGTTATATATTCTCTAATCGTGTATTACTTTTATACTTTATTTACAAATCTTAGAATACATGTGTATATTCTGTAATTACTTGTTGGTTGAAATTTCAGATATTTGTACTAACAAAGCTTAATTAAATTCTTTATGTAATAGGTGCGTGAAGTAAAGCCTGATGTACTTCTTGGGTTGTCTGCAGTGGGTGGATTATTTTCTAAAGAGGTATAATGCTGCTTATTAATTTTCAATTTTTTACCTTTATTTGAATAGGTCACCAATGCGTATAAATGTTCGCTCGTATAATGGCCAAGCATGGAGTCCAAGTAAGAGAAACCCCCGTTTATATTAGTAATATGTGCTAACATAAGCTCAGCAATCCTCTACATTTTACAACAACCTACCTTGCTCAATTGCAATCAGGAAATCCTCTTTTGATTTTCAAGAAGCGCGAATACAACAATAGTAGAAAGGAGTTTAGGATTAGTTGAATACACGCGCTGTCAGTAGCTCTGAACTTATTTGGGAAATGAACTGCTGTAAAGTAACAAACAGATCTGACCGATAAGATGGGAACAGGTTTTTGACTCCCAAAAAGAGAACCCTGAAGGTACCTCTTCTTGTCAATTCATCTGGTTCCTTACTTTTTCTAAGGCCCCATCGTAAAAAACAGTAGCCTGCATAGAAACCTTGTATGCTAGGACTTTCATGATGAAAGCAGTGAGTAAACATCCTTGTCGTATACAGCCCAACATAATCCATTATTTCTTTTCAAACAGTTTGGTCTTTCCAGTGAATTACCAAAAAGAAGTACGTAACAAATAGAGTCTTATAATACCCGAGGTAAGGAAAGCAGCTAACTGACTTGGCGAAGAAAAGAAATTGTGATACACTTCTTATTTAGCTATACAAGCACCATCTTGCTTCGATATGTTTGCATTTCTTTTCATAAGGTTGTTCTGTATGCTTACTTATTCCACTTCCCACTAGCCCTCTACTAAACTCATGTCTCCAAATATAGGTTTTGGAGGCCCTTAAAAATTCAACTTCGACAAGACCTGCAATCTTTGCGATGTCAAACCCTACAAAAAATGGTAACTTGAAGTTCAATGAATCAAAGAAGTAATTAAGAGATCAGCTAAGAGTGTTTATTTAATTCTTTTTTCATGTAAACATTTGTGCAGCTGAGTGCACTCCGGAGGATGCATTCAATATTGTAGGTGACAACATTCTATTTGCAAGTGGAAGCCCATTTGCAAATGTGGATCTTGGTATGTTTTCTTACTCTAGTCTACATGCATATTATACATTTCCCGTGGTAGATTACTAGTATAGTGTTATATTAAATTCATATAGAGTTTTAAGTACGTACTTACCTAATTTAGATGTGATAGATTGGATATGAATACATGAATGGTGTTTTTATAATTACAAAATATGTTTTTGTCAAATTTCGTGCACGTATTTTGAAGCATAATTTAATTTGAAATTAATAAAATAATTTATTATATATTAGCAATGCATTTCATATACTATAAAAGTTAAATTAAATGAGCGTGATGCAATATTTCGTAATCCTTGTGGGTTTTATTCTCGCTGAGCATAAGAATTATTGCAATGGATATAACCTTTATTCAAAAATATTAATATAAAAATTTATTGTATATATCACTTATCAAAATTTTCGTTATAAATGTTCATAATATCAAGTAAAATTTTAATCGACATAAGCATTTTAATATTTATAAATACAAGCAAATTTTTATTTAAATGGGTTCAATTTGATGTTTATCCAATATATAATCATAATCATAATATTTTTAAAAAAATTATATTACATAAATATTTTAAATTATAGCCATAATTACTCCAATTCGTCACTTTCGGCCGGTGTACCCGTGTCGACCTGGAATACGTACCCGATCCGCCATTCAAAAATCCGACCCGTCGTCCTGTCGTTGCAAAAATTACACGTGATATTTTGGATCTTTACCTCTAATGATATCACATAAAAAGAGTGAGGAAGATTATGGTAGAGAAAGAAGGCTCTAAAGAGGATGAAGAATTGAAGAAGAGATGAAAAGAAAATGAAGAAAAGCAATGAGTGTGTATGTATATTGCATCTGTATATATTAAGTGAATAGTAATTGATGGATGGTTGGATGTAGACAGTTGTACGTCTAGATTCATTTGTTAGATGAGAAAGGTGTCTTTCACAGCAATTATGTTACATTTTATATTACTACTAATGTTCATTCTTTAAATGTTGACTTACAGTACTAAAGAATTAAGTTCTGTCCCACCGCTTACTTTTAAAATTATTAGTATGAATTTTACCAAAGAGTAATAATATTAAAAATAATATAAATTAATTAAATATGATTTATTTCTATAATATAAAAATGATAAATATAATTTAAATTATGCCGTGTCCCCGTACCAGTGTCTAAAATTCGGACGGTGTCCCGGTGTCCCGGTGTCCTATATTTTCGGAGATGCCGAGTTTGTCACTCGGATATGTGTCGTGTCCGACACTCTGTACCCGAGTACGAGCAACTTAGATTATAGCCATTACTATTAACTACAAAAATATGAAATAAATTAAAATGTATCTCTGTTAACAAAAATTGAAGAGTGATAAAAGAATTAAAAATGGAGATTAGAGAAGATTAGTGGAGGGATGAAAAATGAGGAGGAAAGAGAATTAGTGAAGTGATGAAAAATGAGGAGAGATAGTGGAGTGAGGAGGGAAATAGTATAGAAATAAATATTTAAATATGAGATTAAATGACAAAATGACATATAAGCTTCATGTTGTCATCAAATATATAATAGTATGACCAGTGTTGGTAAGGCCCCTGATTAATTAGATTAATACTTAAACTAATTTGACCAATTCGGTCTTTAAAATTCGATTAATCTCTATGAATTATTTTTGAATGGTACGTTTTATTATAAAGAATGTTAATATATTTTAGAAAATTAAATTAAATTTGAATTTTTTTCAGATTAATCGGACCGATTAGTTCTGGTTCTTGATTTTTACAACCATGACAAATGACACATACGCATAGATGATATCAGCTGTCTTTTATTTTGGTATAAGGTAGACTAGTGAATTTTATGGTTCGGAATCCACATCTCAAAGCTCACAAAATGTCACTACTTTTCATCTCGTGTTTCATGCTAGTCACGTAGCGCAGCACCACAACACTGGTCAGAAACACAGCTCCTATGAGTTGGAACGATCACACAAGAACATTGTTCGAATATAATTAAAAGACTGACTAGAAAAAGTTGTTACCCCTGCATGGTACATTGTATCGATATGTAGATACAATTAGATGGGCATGCTGGGTTTATATTTCCTTTTCTCTTGGCCCATCAACTGGGCTGAATGGACATTTATATTCAAATGACCTGGTTAAATTTTTTGTGCAACACACATCTACTACTTTACTTTAAAGTGCTAGCTAGAACTTCATTTTTATGCAGTATTGAGAAAAATGTGAGGTGTTCAAGTCCTGTATTCAATTTTATGGTTATACCTATTCTAACTCTCACTTCTACTTGCACAGGAAATGGTCACATAGGCTACTGCAATCAGGGAAATAACATGTACCTCTTTCCTGGGTTAGTTAAAATCCTTCGCTTACAAAAAAGAACAAAAAAGAACCAATGTAAGCGTATGATTTCCTTTACTGTAATATTTTACACGTCTGACTCTGCAGGATTGGACTTGGTACTCTTCTATCTGGAGCTAGGGTTGTTTCAGATGGCATGTTACAGGCTGCAGCTGAGTGGTAATGCTCTTCTCTCTGTCCACACCTGAACGAGAACGAGCAGTGTTTGTGATTATACTATTTGTGACTTTTTAACCAAGAGAGTAATAAGCGCCTGGCGGTTCACACAGATAAAATGATTACAACCCGTGATTTAGTTAAGCAAGTGTGCATCCTTGGGTGCATGATTGGTTGGATTGTTTAACTAAACAAGCATGACCTTCGATATAATTGAAAATGTGCGATCATATTGTCCCTTTAAATGGGTGTTTGTAAACTTCAAAGTAGGCTGCAAGTCCTCCATATAAATTTCTGGTCCTTGAATGGTAGTTATAAGTTTGCATCTGGTACAGGCGTAACATTTGGATTCAACAGATAAGAATTGGTGAAGTCAACATTTTCCCAAGAGTTATTATATATAAATCTTGTATGCCAACAAAGTGGGCACATAGGTCATACCAAGACATTACACATTAATTTGTTACGTTGGATTAATGACAAAATTCAAAACACCTTGTATAATGGTTAGGCTATACCTATATTTTTTAGGTCCATAGTACTACTTACAGCTTGTGTAGAAATTCTGCAATAATGAAACAGGGCGGTAGGTCTCCTACGCCATTGCTATAAATGTTTCTTGCTGACGTTCTTTCAAAATTACAGCCTAGCTGCATATATGACGGAAGAAGAGGTGCTCAAAGGGATTATATTCCCTTCAATATCTAGGTAAATATTGTTTTCTTGGCTGTTCAAAGGCTTGTAAAGTGCTTCTTGATCATGTTCATACTTCATTTGTGCAGCATACGTGACATAACAAAAAAGGTAGCTGCTGCTGTGATTAAGGAAGCTGTTGAAGAAGATCTAGCAGAAGGATATCGTGATATGGACGCTCGAGAGCTTGGTAAACTGAACAAGGTACGTGTGCTTGACCCTTTTTACATTTCAAGAAATGCCTGTGTAAATACTCTTGGGATTAAGTAGATGACAAATAGTTGGCCCGACTACGAGAGTGAATGAAGTGGAATGACTTCTGTTCAAGAATTCTTTCTGATTAGGCAGTTATCGTCATTGTTGTCTATTAATATTTCCTGCAAACTTTTGTGAATCTCTTTACAGACTTCCATTAGATGACCAACTCTATTCTTGTAGGTAAAAGGCCAAAACGCAAATATTGAAGACGATTGCTTGGCACCTTAAATAAGCTGTCCATTTCCATTAAAATTTATTTTACACTGATATATACTTGTTTGCAGGAGGAACTTGCTGCTTATGTGAAAAATAACATGTGGAACCCGGATTATCCAACATTAGTTTATAGGCAGGAATGAGTCATAATCATCAACTAACACATGTAAGCCTGAAAAATGGAACCTGAAGACTCAATTAGCGAAGACTCGTGCAAAGGTAATAGCTGAATGATGGGAAGGTGACTCTACATGTTTGATGTTTGCGATCATAAGTGTAGTACGTGATCTCAGTTACCACACTATATTCATTATGCAGTTGTAAGTCTTGCAGCTCAGTTTCAGTTCCATTTTTGTAATAATTAAACTACAATTTTGTGTGATATATGTACAATGCACACAAAATATATTTACGAGAATGGTGTAAAGGTCATAGGTGTAGCTTGTATTATTTTTGTGGTTTTGGTCATGTAGAATTTTAGTAATAATAATGTAACATTTTTATAAGGTCGTAATTTGAGTTGTGCAGTCTCGAGCCGGATTAATAATAAACTAATTTGAGTTTGTGTACTTTTAAACGAACCATTTGAAAACAAGTCGAGCTGAGTGTATGATATGTTTTTTGGTCGGGAGGAATAAGTTTCACGTTGGTAAATTGTATGGCAATACAGTACCGGAAATTTAGGGACTTCAAAGGTTATTTATGTAGTCAAGGATATGCAAAGATGTTCATAAAAATTTAGATAAGAAAAATTCGAGCCTGAAAAATAAAAGTAAAAGAATCCCAAATAAAAAAACGAAAAACCAGCATTGCTAAGAATAAAAAAGGAATGAAATTAAATCCAACTAAAGGGCATCTATTTGGTTAAATTTTCTTATCACAATTTGAGATAAAATGGCCCCAAATCTCACAATTCCGAAAAATGGCCTTTTTTATCATAGAAAAACACATGATTTAGTTGCGTGTTTATAGAAACACAATTTTAATTTACGTTTGTACTATTAACGCAATTATCACATTCGTTTTATGTTAAAAAGATAAAGAGAGGAACACATGTTTTTGATGCGTTTTTAGTTAACATATATATATATTGCATTTTGCTTTCAAACCCATTAACAACTTTTGCAGGTGGGACCCAACCCATGTGCATCTGTGCTCAGTTGTAGAGCACCTGCTTTGCTGTGTAACTAAAGTTAAAAATGCATTTTTATATTTCGTTTCCTCGTGATATAAAGGGCCTTTATCTTTGGTTGTGATATTTTGGGCAATTTATTCCAAATTTGTGACATTAAGGACCATTTTTCGTTAAATTTTACTTGTTTAGGGTTTATTGCTAGTACAGCGGAGCAAGCGGGTCGTGTTCCCATGAAGTTTTCCCAATTTTATATTTCTATTTAGTTAATATCAATTTTTTCAGTAACAAATCGACTATAAAAATTTTAACTAATTGCCCTACTTAAAGGGGGCCGGAAAAATAAGTATCAATAAACAGTATTGTTCCTCACATAAACATGGCTCATATTTAAGGCCATCATTTGGCGCTAGAAGGAGCTCTTAAATTTGATACTCCAACATGATTATTGAAGAAGAAGATCCAGAGAAATGTGGAAACACTGCAGAGATCCAAACCGTCCAGAAATCTAAGCATGTTAATCCAGCAGAAAAAGAGAAAGCACCATAGACCCTCAAGCGAAGACGGCTGTTTCCAGTGGAGGATAACCCCCCACATGAGGGCTCTCAGATGCAGAAGCCACCTGTTAAACGTAAAAGGAGAGTCACTAAAAACACTCGTTCTCGTGTTCTAACGGAAAAAGGGAAAGCATGTACTCTCCAGTGATGCTAGGTTGCATTTGCAGAAGTTGAAACAGAAAAAGCTTCTGGAAGGTTCAGATGAAGAATATAAGATGTTAGAAGTTGAAACCAAAAGACTGGAAGCAAAACTAGAGAAAATAAGAGAAATTCAGAGTTTGCAGCAGGAGTTGAAACAGGCGTCGATTAATGAAGGGGGTGATGAAGTGCTTGGGTATGTGGAGCTGTCGGAGGATGATGAAGATTACTATTATGATGAGGAGGAAGTATCCACCGAGTCTATATATTCCAGGCCTCGACGCCCCAAGACAGTTTCTTCAGGGGGTACCTCGCAAGGGTCAATGTCAACAGACTCGATATCACAAGATGAGTTTCTCAAGATGCAGGAAGATATGACACAGTTGCATGACTTAGTTAAAACACAATCAAGATTTGAAGCTCCGGTAGAAAGCCCCCTATCTTGAAGCATTGAAAAAGTTAAGATAGACAGGACTTTGAAAACTCCGGCGCTCGATCAATTTGATGGATCAACCGACCCATCAGGTTTCCTTAACACCTTTGACGGTCGAATGGCATTTTACGGACACTCAGAAGTCGCCCGTTGCCAATTCTTCTCTACATGTTTACAGGGAACAACCCTACGTTGGTATAACAATCTCCCATCTAGGTCAATCGACTCCTGGACTACATTGAAAACTAAATTTCAGACAAGATTTTCAAGCAACTACAAAAGGGGCAAGATCACAGCATCTTTGATTACGATGCGTCAAAGGCCTAGCGAATCCTTGAGAAGCTATTTAGGTCGCTTTCGTCAAGCTATATCTGAAATAACAGACCTAGAGGAGCCCTTGGCAGTAAACTATTTAGCAGGGGGCATTGATGGAAGCCAACATGGCATTCTGCTAGAAGAGCTCATAGAAAAACATCCCCAACATCTTTATGCGGATTTTCAGATTATTGAACATCGAATGACACTCCAAGAAGCAGTGGGAAGCATAAGATTTCCCCGACGCTCTAACTACAAGTATGACAAGAAAAGAACTCATAGCCTCCGGACCCCGAGATATCGGAGATATGACTCCAAATCCCCTCGACGTTCATCGCCGAGAAGGGATGTTGGAAAGGAGGAATTTCGAAGCCCGAAAGGTCGAGAATATCAGCGACAGCCCATCTCAGATAGAAAGTGACAACCCCGTGACAGAAAAGACAAAGAGTTTACCAAACTCACAGTAGATAAAGCAACACTCTTGGCAATTTTAAAGACCGAACCTGACTTTCGGCCTCCGAGGCCGATGAAGCCAGGACGTCCTCCGAGCTCTCGATACTGTGACTATCATGAAGATATGGGACACACTACAGAACAATGCTACCAATTAAGCAATCTCATTGAATCCAAAATCAGAAAAGGCCATTTCTTCCATTACATCGAAGGACAGAGCCAGACTCAGCAAAGACAAGACGACAGAATAGTCGATGTAATCTTTGGGGGTTACGCCGCCGGAGGCATGTCAAACAATTCTCGTAAGTCGTACGCCCGAGAGGTGTGTAATGTTAATCCTTCATGTCCTAAGAAATACAAACCATCTCCATCTCTTGTCATATCCTTCTCGGATGAAGATTATTGTCCAAATATCATAAGAGGACATCAAGATGCGCTGGTTATCACTGCCAAAATCGGCACCCATACAGTAAAAAAATCCTTGTCGATAATGGTAGTTCCGTAGACATTCTATATCATCACGCCTTAGCGCGAATGGATACAGGGGACATAAAACTAGAAAATACTTATTCGCCTCTTTATGGCTTCACGGGTAATGAAGTAAAAGTTGTCGGAATAATTGATTTACCGGTACTTTTCGGCACAATGCCTTGCCAAGTATGGAAGATAGTTAAGTTTCACATAATCAGTGCAAACTCAAGCCACAATGTCATTCTAGGCCGAACGACCATATCGGCACTGGAAGCCATCACGTCGATTCCCCATTTGAAGATGAAATTCCCAACAGAGTTTGGAGTAGGGGAGATGTTTGGCGACCAAGTTGTTTCGAGACAATGCTACTTTACTACAGTAGTAAACAAGATAGTGATTCTCAAACTGTCAACGAGGTTGTTCAGATAGACCCCGGTAGCATCATCGATATCCCGAGGGATCCCTCTTTCTCACCTGTCGGTGAAACCGTCGAGGTGTCGATAGTTGAGCATTCACCGGCTAAAACAGTTAAAGTGGGAAAAGATCTAAGCCCCCAGATAAAAGATGAATTAACAAGGTTGCTTCGGGAATTCTCAGACATATTTGCATGGTCGTCATCCGACATGCCAGGAATACCTACCGATGTAGCGAGACACTCTCTACATGTCGACTGCCAAAAGAATCCTGTCAAGCAAAAGAGGCGCACATTCTCAGAAGAAAAGCGGCAAGCTATCGAAGAAGAGCTTGACCGACTTTTACTTGCCCGTTTCATTGAGCCGGTGAAATTTCCGACATGGATTGCTAATGTCGTCCTAGTGAAGAAAAGTAATGCGAAATGGCGAATGTGTGTTGATTACTCCGACCTCAACAGAGCATGTCCTAAGGATTATTATCCTTTGCCGAATATAGATCAATTTATCAACGCTACGGCTGGTCACGAACTGCTGTCTTTCATGGACGCGTTCTCAGGATATAACCAAATCAGGATGGATGATCAAGATTGGGAACAAACATCGTTTATCACACATCGAGGGGTCTTCGCATATCGAAACATGCCTTTCAGGTTAATCAATGCTGGTGCAACATTTCAGCGCATGATGGATGAAATATTTAAAAATCAGTTGGTCGGAACCTCGAGGTGTATGCTGATGATATGATAACCAAATCAAAGTCTTCAAATGGTCATTGCAGCGACCTTCGAGAGACCTTTGAGAACGTTCGGCGTAATAATATGAGATTGAATCCGTTAAAGTGCTCTTTTGGCTTAACATCTGGAAATTCCTAGGATTTCTTATTTCCCAACGAGGGATCGAGGCTGACCCCTCACAAATTAAAGCCATATCTAAAATGAAAGACCCATCGACCATTAAAGAAGTTCAACGTCTCACTAGTTGCATAGCGGCCCTTCGGCGCTTCATACCACAAGCCTCTGAAAAATGTAGTCCCTTCTTCAAGGTCATCAAAGAAGCATCAAAGAACAAGAAGTTGATATGGGATGATCAATGTAAAGAAAGCTTTGAAGCTCTAAAAACCTTTTTGACAAGTCCTCCAGTTTTAGCAAGAGCGTTGCCTCGTGAGACTTTGAAAGTGTACATCTCAGCCTCCGACGGGTCGGTAGCCTCTGTATTGGTCAAAGATGTCGAGGGACATGAAGCTCCAGTCTACTACATTAGTCACACTCTGAAAGATGCTGAAACTTGTTACCCACATGTGGAAAAATTAATTTATGCTCTCGTGGTAGCAAACAGAAAGCTCCGACACTATTTCCAAGGTCGTCTGATAAAAGTCATGACTGATCAACCCCTGAAGTGTATCTTGCACAAATCGGACATGACAGGGCGCCTCGCCGCTTGGACGGTTGAGCTCATCCAATTCCACATTGAATACCTACCTCCAGACGCAGTAAAGTCCCAAGTCTTGTCAGACTTTGTCGTAGAATGCAAATTTGACAATCCTATAATTGAAGAAACATCATTTCCACAAAAGGCTTGGGTTCTTTACATCGACGGATCATCAACATCATCATCAGGGGGGCAGGTGTCATCTTAATCAGTCCAGAGGGCTTCAAAATACAACATGCCTTGAAATTCTCATTCCCAGTAACAAACAATGTAGCCGAGTATGAAGCTTTGTTAGCAGGGTTGCGCTTAGCAATTGAGTTGGAGGTAAAGATTTTAGAAATATTTGGTGATTCACAGCTTGTCGCAAAACAGTTACAAGGTGAGTTCAAAGCGCACGACGCTCGAATGTCAACATATTTGAAACTGACCATGTCCTTGTTGGAGAAAGTCCAGTCATGGAAAATCAAGAATATTTGCAGGGAAGGTAATCAATGGGCCGATATACTATCTAAATTGGCTTCATCCGTTGTGGCAACATCTGAGGCAATTTATGTCGAGGAAAGAAGGGTTCCCTCCATTGATTTGGGCCCTCCATTCCCCGACATGTTGAGAATCAATGAGATCTCTTCTATGGCAGATTGGCGTCAACCTTTTTCGGAATACATCTTGCAGAACAAGCTGCCACAAGATAAGAATGAAGCTAGATCCATATCATACAAGGCAAAAAATTATTGTGTGCTAGAAATAAGTTATATCGTCGGGGGCTCGTAGAGCCACTACTTCGATGCTTAGGGCCAGAAGATTCTCACATGTCGATGGTTGAAGTCCATACTGGGATCTGTGGGGATCATTTAGGGGGCAAAAACTTAGCCCTTAAGATAGTGAGACAAGGTCTGTTTTGGCCTACAATGCGAAGTGATTGTGAAAATTTTGTGCGAAAATGCAAGTCATGTCAGCTATACGGGTCGGTGTCCCATCAACCCTCGGTGGAAATGATTCCAGTCATCAACCCATGCCCTTTCTTTCAGTGGGGCATAAACATCGTGGGCCCTTTCCCAAAGTCTAAGAACCAAGCCCAATACATTATCGTGGCTGTCGACTATGCAACAAAATGGGTCGAGGCTCGATCTTTGGCCAAGATTCGCGAGAAGGAGATGATTGAATTTTTGATGGAATATATTGTGTTCAGATTTGGGGTACCAAGAGTCATTGTAACTGACAACGGAACTCAATTTGTGGGAGATAAGTTCACAGAAACACTTTCGTAACTCAAGATAAAACACATCAAATCTTTGGTAGCATACTCTCAGGCCAACGGACAGGTCGAAGTAACCAACAGATAATCCTACAGGGAATCAAGAAAAGGGTTGATGAGTTGCCAAGGCCATGGGTCGATGAATTGCCAAATGTACTCTGGTCTTATAGAACGAACCCTAGGAGTTCAACAGGGATATCTCCCTTTAAGATGGCTTTTGGCTTGGAGGCTGTCTCGCCAGTCGAAGTGTCTCTCAACTCCCCAAGGGTCGAGTATTTTGACGCTGAAGTATCACAAAAAGGAATTCAACTTCACAATGTTCTTATGGAAGAAGTCAGAGATGAAGCATCAAAGAAAGTTCTTCAGCAACAACCGCGCACAACGGCTTACTTCAACAAGAAGGTGAAGGTTAAGCAATTTTTGGTTGGAGATTTAGTCCTCCGAGAGTCAGCAACATCCCAACCCACCATAACAGGAAAATTTAAGGCCCCGTAGGAAGGACCTTACCAGGTGACAGGGGTCGTTGCACCAGGAACCTATCGTCTGTTGACACTCGAGGGTACACCTATCAAGAATGCTTGGAACGCTATCCACTTGAAGAAATTTTATCAGTAAACTAAGTTATTTGGATAATGTAAGGGAAAACAAGAAAGTTGTCTGCTAGACTATAAAAATTATTTTTAACGAAAAGGGGTTGATATGAGATCCTCGTTAAAACATAAAATTTCGCTTTTAATTTATCTATGGAAAATAGTACTTTTGAGTAAGTTTTAAGTTCGAGAGTAATAGAAATCGGAAAATCAAAACATCATTTGTCAACACAGAACGACTAATATCATACGATTAGTTACAATTACAAAAATAGAAAAAATTAACGCATGCTATACAAGAACAAAGAAAATACATAAAGAAAACACATACATGAAGTTGTAAAATTCAAAACACAAAATCAAAGACAAAACAATAAAACAATCGTTAGGGAAAAGCTAAGTTGCCAATCTTAATTAAAAAGTCACAAAATTAAAGCGCACTCACAAACAGCAGAATATCAAATCATCATCTTTAGAAGAGATGGCCAAAGTATTTTCGCCATGATTATAATCATAAAAAATTCAACCAAGTTAAAACATTATCTAGAAGTTACATCATTAACGAGGTATCCCTCGCCTTCAGGGGTCGATTTGTTTATCAGCGTCCTCATTCTCTTTATACTCCTCAGCATAGTCTCGGAGGTAATCCGCAAAGCCATGACCAGATACATCGAAGCCAGCAACCTCCATTCTTTTGACACAACGCCCATACCCATCGCCGAGGGCCCCAGCTATCTCCTCGACCCCCTTGTCTACTTCCAACTTCAAGTTCAAATTATCTGTCTCTAGAGCCTCATTCTTTTCACGGAGGGCGGCAACCTCAGCCTCCAAAGCCTCGCGCCTTTTTCTTTCTTCGGCAAGTGAGGCCTCCACCCTCTTCTCCCGAGACCCTTTCTTTTTTCGGCAAGTGAGGCCTCCACCCTCTTCTCCCGAGACCCCGCATCTTCTGATTCTTTCTTAAGACCCTCGTTGGATAGTTCTAAATTACTTATCTGTGAGTAACAAAACAAAATATGTATCTATAAAACAAACATATACTTAAAAGTATATGTTAAACGCGACGGAAAAACAAGCTAAGAAATTTACTACCACCTATATTAAGTATAGGTGAAGGTTACGACAGTTGGTGGAAAGACAATATAAAAAAAAGAGCAGCAACAACAATATACCTTGGTCCAGTAACTAGAGTTAACCTTCGAAAGCTCAACGACGCGATCTTTAGCCTCACCTAATTCATTTTCCAGCTTTTTCTTTTCACTCTTTAGCAAATCACGCTCTTCCTCAACTTTCGAGGGGGAGTTCTTACTCTCATCAGCTTTATATTCTTCAAGAATATGCATAACGTCGGACAAATACTACCAGAGTAAAAACAAAAATCACAAAAAGTGTCAAGCTAAATACAAGGGAAAAAGGGGATTAGTAAGTACAAATCTAAAAATAAATCAAACAAATATATAACAAAGATAACAGTGAAAACAACATGCATACCCTTCCATCTCGCCCTAAACATCGGTTAACAAGTTCACTCCTGGACCTCTTAGCATAAGCACTAGAGTCTTGGGGGAGATAAAAAACTCGAAAATCCAGAACAGGAACCGCCGAACCACCAGTCCACCTCTCAGAGGGTCGGATCTCCACATGGATGACTTCTTGGCACGCTTCAGCATCGACCGTAGGGAGCATAATACCTCGATTTCCAATTATCATTATAGTTTTGTTCACACCACTTCTTGAGGCATCGTCGTAAATCTTCTTTCCGGCAACATCAAGCCTCTCAACAGCCCCACTCCGGGTTCTCTTTCGTGAAGGATTCCCAGCCCCTTCGCCAACAATGCGCTCAGAACCACCCTCAACTTTGTTCCCGCCATCATCCACAAGCTCAATGGAAAGAGTTCTCGATGAATGATTTTTATTGACTCTCGGCATGTCGATAGCTCCAGCCTTTGACTTCTTAACCAACATCATCATAGCCTTGTCCATCTCAACCAAAACTCAACTGTCTAAAAGCCGTCTTAAAGATTTACTTGTAACTGAATCAAGAAAACGTTTATCAGAGAAAGAGGGGTTGTTTAAAAAAAAGAAGAGAGATAAAGAAGATAGTAAACAACATGAAAGCTTTTTCCAAATTATAAATAATAAATTCCTTACGGTGATGATCCTCTAAAAATTTACAGTCTTTCAGATCATTGTGCGTATAAACAGGCCTCGCCCCCTGAAACCCGTCCAGGTATGCAGCATCATATTTGTCTAGGTTGTTCAGGTAGTCAAGGGTCGATTGAGTAACTTTATGACAGGGTCTAACAAATTCTAAATCCCTCCCACCTATGTACACCCATTTAGGGTGATAGCCCGAGTTTGAAGACTTGACACTGACTATCTTAGGTCGCTTACTTTGAGTATCAAAGTAGACTTGCCCATTGTGATATCTAATACAATATATGGAAAAGAATAACTGTATAGACGGAATTCGATCTCGCTCACTATACAAGGCAATAAAACCACTTATCTGAGCAACAGAGTTAGGCGACAATTGTGCTATCCCACAGCCTATAGCCTCGTACATAGCCAGATGGAAAGGATGCATCGGGAGCCGGAGTCCATACTCGAACATAATTAACGGCACTCCGTACATCCCGAACTCCGGCATCACCAGCATTCGATCTTCGGCGGCCGGAATCCGCAATCTATACCCATTTTTTAAGTCAACCCAGGACCCCAACTTAGTTATGTTCAACGTGTGGTTAGAAAAATGGCTACTGTAGTCGAGACTACAGCCACAGCAAAATTCAAGAAGCCCCAATTCTCGACTCTCTTGAAGAACTTTGTCCCTATACGCTAGAGTATGAGGACTAAGTGGCGGAGAAACTTTGGAAGCTGCCTCAACACCGGAGAAAAGCTCCTCTTCATTCATAAAGTTGAAAGATTTACAAGAATTTAAATTTGGGTTTTCTAAATTATCCAAATTTATGGCTGATTCCTCGTCACCCTCTTCCAGGGGATGTTTATCGGGGTTACGAAAACCTAAATCGGCCATGAAATACTAAACCAAGAACTCGACTGCTAATCAACAAACTTAAGAATATGTTAATCAAGATTCAAAAATCTTGATTGAAACAGAGATCCTAAAGATATAAACTTTTGGTTAAACTAAAAGAGCGATACTTGAGAAAAGGAGAAACTTACTAGAACAATGGAGAAGACGGAGAGAAGATAGCCCCTTCAAATACTGCAGTCTCCTTTTTGATTAAGTGAGAGGGAAGTTGAAGAGACTCCCTATATTCAAATTAGCATGTGCTGCTCATCTTAAATAAATAAAAACAAACAACAAACGAAAACAAAAGGTGCACAAAATAAAATATAATATAAAAGAAATAATAACTAAATAATTTTTTTAATTATTTCCTTTTTTCTTTGTTTTAACTTTTATGTGCAGGTTTTTATTAGGGAACCAAACGGCAAATCTAAAGATATTGCAACAATGTTCGCGCGGGACAAATGTTGGGCCAAGGAAAGAGGAAGGACTTAAAATAGGAAATTAGAACCTTAGAATAGGAAGTTTGTAATAAAAAGCCCAAAAGAGGCCCAATTGTAAAGGGAAAAGCCCATTAAGGGTTCCCTATAAATGGAGACTAATTGCCCTACTTAAAGGGGGTTGGAAAAATAAGTATCAATAAAGAGTATTGTTCCTCAAATAAATATGGCTCATATTTAGGGCCATCATTTAGCAGTGCTCCTAATCTTAATCCCTCTTTAGCAGTGCTCCTAATCTTTTCCAGATCCACGTGTTTAAAAAGTATGTGTAAAAGTTTGACGGGGCATGTGACATTGTGCGCCTGTTCGGGGGACTCTCAAATTCACCTAAATGGCCAATGAGCAGCTTTAATCGTACCATTTGGCAAAATAAGTAAACAGGCATAATGTCATTTTACCTCCATAAACAGAAGGTTGAAAATCACGTATATTCCACTTAAAAGCTCGTCAACTTATTTCCATTTCTTCCAACCAGTGATTAGTTAATAATAATAACCTAATAACCATAATTAGATTAAATTACATTAATATATTAAAGATTTAATGAAATATTATACTTTGATCCCAACATATTTATTTTTTAGTTATTTAAATTTTATGCTTTTTTTTTTAATTTGGAACTTTTAACTTTAGTACTTTTATATAATATACTATTGCAAAATACTATTTTTACTAATTTATATTTCAATATTTATGTTTTAAAGGTCTTTTTTAATTTTTTTATTCATGTATCCAATCATTATATTAAAATTTTGATTTTTTTAAAAAAAATAACTAAAATTTAGAAGTCACTACCTTTGTCCCCCTCATTTCTTTACATTTTTTCACATGTTTCACACGTATTTTAAGAAAATTATAAAGTATAGTTCTGGAATTCATTTTAAAATTTTCTTTTTCTATAAAAATTAGAATATTATATTTTTATTTAAAAAAAATTAAAAAAATTCATGCAACTACATTTAATAAGAGCACAAATCACGTGAATCAATATAAGCCGCATTTAAGCGACCGACTCTGACTCAGAAGGCATAATCACAAAATCTCCTCCCGTGGTATTCGAACATGTGACCAAGAGGATAGTTATCCCCTATTTAACCAACTGAGCCAACCCTTGCTTCAATAATTTATAAATAACTTATACCTAATATTATCCAAAAGCCTAAATATTTTATAATTTACGATGTTTACATCACTTATATGACAACTAGAGACTTTTGCCCCCGCTACGCAAGCTTGTTATCCGACAATTATTTAAACGTAAAATATGTTATAAATTAAACTAATTGGTATATCGTATTCAGCTATAGTGAACTCTTAATTATATTAAGGAACATATAAAAAATATTAAATATGTAACAAAAAACATAAATCGTCCATTTCAAGGAAACCTATAGGAACCTATTGATGGATTAAAAATCTCAAATCAATGTGACGATTAATCGGAATTTTAAAACAAACTACAGGAACCTATTGTTTTCAGTAAAACATAAAATCAATTCGAGTCTTATCTTTGTTTATAAAATTTTGTCTTAAGCAAGATGATGGTTATAAGAACTCCATTAGTATATAAATTTCAATGCTTAAATTGTACCGTGATGATAAAAACATTATATTGATGGTCAAGTTTAGAATTAATAAAGTGCTACTATAATATGAAGTGTAGTAATCAAAATATACAAAATGAAGGAATAACTATCATGAATTATTGCTTAAAGGAATGGTCGGTATAATAAAATAGAGGTCGCTTCCACAACAAACATTCAAAAAAGCTTAGTCATACCAATATCATTCCTAGACTCAGACTTCCATCATTTTGCTAAGGATATATCAGAAGAGTGCATCCAACTAAAGTATGTATGGAAATTGTATGATGAAGAATATGGCATGCCTAAATTGTAATGTTGTTCCAAAAAGTGATATCGATGCAACATTTGAAGGTCCATTTCAGCTACTTGAGCTCCAAAACTGATATTGAATTTGGGCTAAATAATTGGCTGATTCATGAATTACTACATCTTGTGGACATTTCAGAGTAATTAACACATGCATTCTTGATCAAGTGAAGAATTTTTCTCATCATTTGAGATTGGAGAAGGCCGGAAACAGGGGATATGTTAGGTTTTGTTGACAAAAGGGATACCTATGGGAAGTCTATTGGAACTTGTCAACAACATTGGACAACAAAACTCCGGAAGAGGTAAGACATAGGTATGATTGTATGACATGGTGGAAGTTCTTGATAATCACTCTGAGCAGTTTTGAATAAACTTTATGTGGAACATGAGGCCTAAGATTAATAACTAAATACTAAATGAATGGTTGCTACAAAGCCAATTATGCAAAGATATATAGGAGAATTGCAACAGGTTACATGATTACAATTTTATAAACTATACATTGTACTAAAATATTTAGTTAGTCTTGGAAATATTTTACATTTGTAGATTGAAGGAAAACTGGGATGGAAATAAATTGTTTACTTCATTAATTCTAATCATATGGTGCTACTAAGAAAGAATAAGGTGCCTTTAATATTGATATACTTGTTTGTTAATTACTTCTCTTATCGGATATCATTAATAATATGACTAATAGAACATGTAAATTGAAATGCAAAAAAGTCAGTTGTACAATGCTCCTACAATAGGCCTTGAACATTCACAACAATAGTTCAAAATGACAAAAAACCATAACATGTCCTTGCATTGTACTTATAAACACATGCAATATAGGAGAATATTTAAGCATTCCTAATCAGTGAAACTACTTAGGAGAATCCTGTACAGGATGAGTTGAGTAGCACAATGCTCACACTTAGTGTTCCACAGATGAGATATGTTCAAACTTCTGCTGTATAATTCACCATCAACATGAAAATCAGGCTCAACAGTCCTATCGCAGAAGGATAACCATAATTCTTCTCCATAAGGATGACCATCTAGCTGGTACATTGGGTCTAAATTTCGTGTATTTGGACAAAACTTATATACATGCAAAAGATAGTCTCTGTCTGTAATGTAAGCATACATCTCTTCAAACAACCTAAAAATTTCTAACAGCTTCGACCTCATGTCAGTTCTATTCCGCAATTGAAACATCTCCTGGCATGTCTGACTTCTTTCAAGGCCTCTAAATATGGCTTTAAAGAAAACGTAGCCAAACAAAGATGGGAAATGATTACCTGATATATGAGCCAAGACTGCGAGATGGTGATCAACATCTTGCCTCAGAAAAAGATTCTGAACTGAGTTATAAAACATCGCTTGATCAACATTGTTACGAACTACAAAAGCTATGAAACCATGAAAGCGATCACGTGTAAGCTCAAATAGATTCTGATGAAACTGATATAATGCTTCCAAATCTATCTTGTCCAACACTTCTTTGATTCTCAGAGAGGTTTGCCTATTTAGCCAAGCCATTAACAGTCTTGCAAAACTGCTGAAATCATCTGGCTGGATGATAATGTAAGAAAAGATCAAACCGATAATGTCCGATTAAAGATTTTCCATTGTTTTGGTTACTACCCTTCTCAGAAATGAGAGTTGTATGAAATTAGTAATATGATAGAGTAAGAACAGTGTGAAGAGGTATGTAGAAGAGATAATGAAAAGTTTGTGTTAATAGTTATAATTATAGTTAATGAAATTATCATCAAATTGAATCCATGCATGTGTAACAGTGAGGCCAAATAGACTCTTCATCTTATATATTTATGTTTGTAAGTAAAAGATCCCACATTTAGATTTTCTAGTTGATGATGTAAGAATGCTTATCATACCTTAGTGTGTAATATGTGCCATAATAATTACACTTTAATACATTAGACTTTTGCAAAGATACTATTTTTCTTGGGAGATGGAATATATAATATGCTTTAACTGTAATGTACCCATATGCTATCATGTGTTTAACAATACATGTTTGTTTAATTGTACAAAAAGTTAAATCTCTATAACTTTTAAAAAAATATGTTTATCATATATAATGTTGGTCAATATAAAATTAATTAATACTGCTTTAATATATTATATGTCAGCAAAAAATACGTTAGGAACAAATATAAAATCTTTCAAACAACGATAACAATTTATTTTAATTAATATTAACAACAAATTATTCCTTTAATTTCTAAGGAATAATATAAACAAACTATAATAATGCTAACTGATCTTATATACTTAAAGATTTTATCAATATTTTATATTACATTAACAATTTATTTATTTTTTCAAAATTATAACTTTAAATCTAAATATATTATCATATATGTAATTTATAAGTAATCTGAGTGGGATTCCATATAGAACAATAACATGAGTTTATAACTAAACATTATATTTTTAAGTAAAATTTAGAAATATATTTTAATTTTTAAAAATTATAAATATAATGCTTTGATATTGAATTTATATCAAAACTGAAAAATGTATAACTCTTGTTATTTAGGTGGTTTACAGTTGTGATACATCTGATATATCTTAAAAAATAAAAGTAACTTTAAAATATAATACAATTGCTTTACCATTAGGCAATACACCATATCTTGTAGAAACGGAGAAGAAACCATCAAGAAACCGTGAAACATCCCATACGTTAACGAAATTGATTGACTATGCAAACTACACAATACCAACAAAGTTCATCCATGGAGGTATGCCTTTTTTTTACCGAAAAAGAAGTTAGTCCTTTATGTTCTTATTTAGATTGAGCCTCTAAGAGTTTCTTGCAGTTGATACATGATTATGTTATTTTTAATTTTCTTTGTAACTACTCATTCTTCCATGTTCATATTTTATTTGTACCCACATTTAACATGAACGTTTGTCATATAATTTTTCGTATATTCAATACCAATCTATGTTTATGAAATCATTGCTATGAATTACCTGTATTAATATAATTAGCCGTCCAATTTAGGCCATGAGTTTATATTTCGAAATTAGTTTTTGCAAATTGGGGTTATGGGTTTAGAACTTGAACTTAGTCACCGTAACACAAATCCAAGCAAGTTATATTCTCTACATTAAGACTTTGTTAATATTAAGGATTTATAACTTTAAAATAAGTTGGAAAAGAGATTTCATTGACACTAATGGCTGATTTGTATTTCCGCATAGGAGACGAACAATTCTTTGATGGTTTTGAAACAATACAACAATCTTGCTTCAGGTAAGAACAAAAACACAAATAGATTATCGAGTATAATGCATTATGATTTTTCCTGATCGCAATGCATAATTATACAATAAGTTGCATAAACGCCATTTTGTTTTTCGTTCAGAAAGGACAACTGAAGAAACTGATATGGAGCATCTTCAAGAGGTAAATAAAATTAATAACTCATAACAAAATTATTGTACATAATTTTGATTCTTAATAAATGTATGCCTTACTGTTAAATTATGTGCTAATTATCTTTTTTACATCTATTTCTCCATAGATGGAAGTAGAGATGCCAAAGACGACACGGTTTATTCTTTTCATTGGTCCACACATGCGTGACAAAAATAAATTGGTAAAACAATGTATTGCTTCATTGATTAGTTATAGTATATAGTCCCATTTTAGCAAATTCTTTTATATTAATTATATCTTACAGATTGTACCAGAATCAATAAGTTCAGAGATAGTAGGAGACAATCCGTGTAATGCACACATAAGGCTACCCAGCGGTCGCAAATAAAGGGCAAGTTTGATCATAAGACAAACAGTATTACTGATCTTTTACCTCTGTTTCAAGAACTTGTGAGAAATGGAGGGAGCATTATTCTTGTTTTATATCAAGGTTCTGGAAATTTTTGGGTTAATATATTATGTGACGAAGGTTCAGAAGTTGATTATGTTGTCCAAAAAAACATTTGGTGGGAAATTTCTGCAATAAAGGTATATCTGATAATTAGATCATAGTTATGAAATAAATTTTGATATTTTTTATACAATCGCATATCTATAATAATATGTACTCGTGTTATAAATTATTTTTGTAGAAAAAAATGATGCAAGCGGCCGAAAATTTCTTTCATTAGTTACACCTTACGCAATTTCTGATGGAGAATTTGTAAGTTTCTTCACATGATGCACTAAGGTTCTAAATATATGCATTTATTCATTCATAATTTATGTATATATTCTATAGTTTTTGATATGGTTCAAATTATTTGCTATATCAATAATTTATCTAGGAAATTCCTTTCCATTTCCATTTGCGTTTTAAATTTAGCATTCCGCTAGTAGTTTCACTTTCGTTTAAGAATGGAAAGCATTTTAGAGGATACCAATCAAGTGTGAAGGGAATGTTGTTTGGTATGCGAGAGCTTGCGCATTATGCAAAACTTAACGAAGAAGACTATCTACTTTTCACATATTTGGAAAGTGGGATATTTACGATCAATGTCTTTGACAATGCAAAGATTGAGAAGGAAATTGAGGAGGTTGCTATTATTAGAGGTCAGCTGCTAATTTTATATCGTAAAATAAATTTAGTTGATGGAATGTATTATATATACAATAGAGCTTTCCTGTATGAGAACTCAAATGTATACTTTGTTTTATATGCAGAGAATATTGAGGAAGATAACATCCACAATGTTGCAAGTGCAGCAAACGTGAATGTTGCGGAACAACACATTATTGTTCAAATAAATGAACCAATGCCTAACATTGTTCAATTCAGTAGAGTTATGAGAAGATCCCATGTCAACAACTCAGGTCATGGAGTGGTACGACTCTCTTGAATCAATCACTATTATTATACTAAGTTAGCAATAGTAATGTTGTGAATATGTTGTGAACTTGATAATTTCATTAACAAAACACCTTAGTAGATTTAACTTAGTGAAATATGTAGCACTCGAAGGATAAGCATATATAGTCCCGACGGATGACTCAATATAGTCCCGACGGATGATGATTTGACATCCATCGAGTGAGTAGCTTATGTAACAATAAGTCATGTAGCACATTTCTGCAAACACCTTTGTATAGATTCTATAGTAGCATATAAGTCATGTTGACTTTAATTAGATATGCAGAATAGGTTGATTAATTGTACATAGATGATGTCTTGTAATTCTGTATAAATGAAATGAATTCAAGTGCCAAATAGCTACCCGACGGATAATCAACAATGCTACTCGACGGATGATCAACAAGGCAACCTGACGGATGATCAATAAGGCAACCAGACGGATGATCATGTACCCGACGGATAATTAATTCAAACATCCGTTGACAGTGACAACACAGTCACATGCGTCGAGTGTATGCAAAAGGAATGTGGAAGCCTATTCAACTGGGTTTCTGAGAACAAAGAAGCATTGCCATTTCCATGCTATTATGAAAATATTCAAAGATGCTGGAATAGAGTAATCAAGTAGCATAGTATTAGACTTGATAGGTTTTATTTTATTATCTTGTCTTATTACTGTGTAATCTTGGTGATGTATAAACCAAGAGTAGCAAATAGAATAATAAGAAAACTAAGCAAGTATTTTTCTCAGAGAAATATTTGTAAGCTGTATCCTTAGCATTTCTCTGTAAGTTTAGTTGTTCTTATTTGTAAGCAGCTGTGAGCTATTCAAACTTCACAGAGTTCTCTTATATATATATATATATATCTTGTGGATACATTCTAATCCACCAGAAAGTTTTAAAGACTTGTGTTTTTATTACTTTGTGTTTTGATTCATATTTAACTTGTTATTCCGCACTTTGTAAATCAAAACACTGTCATATATATATATATATATATATATATATATATATCTTAAGTTAGAACATTTTATAATTCAGAAAAAGTTTCAAGAATTCCATTCAACCCCCCTTCTGTAATTCTTGTTGCATTGTTAGGGACTAACAATTGGTATCAGAGCAAGCTCTTAATGAACAAAGAGTTTAAAGATCACAATAAACAGCAAGATGAACAAGAAGGATGTTGGAGTCAAGATTCCTTTTCTGGACAAAGATAATTACCATCACTGGAAGGTAAAGATGCATCTTTATTTACTTTCTCAAGATGAGGCCTATGTAGATTGCATAGAGTGGGGCCCTCATGTACCAATGAGAGCTGCAACTGGAAATGAGCCATCAGTTCCTAAGCCAAGGCATGAATGGTCAGATCTTGACATTGAACAAGTCAGGAAGGACAAGAAGGCCATGAATATTCTGTTTAATGGAGTTGATGGTGACATGTTTGACAACATCATCAATTGCAAAACTGCCAAGGAAGTTTGGGATACAATTCAGATTATCTGTGATGGCACTGAACAAGTTAGAGAAAACAAGATGCATTTACTAATTCAGCAATATGAGCATTTCCACTTTGAAGAAGGTGAAACTCTCACTGATATCTTTAGTAAATTTCAAAAGCTACTAAATGCTCTAAAGCTGCATGAAGAGTCTACCAAACCAAAGATTCTAACCTCAAATTTCTGAGATCCCTACCAAAAGAATGGAAACCAATGACAGTCTCCTTGAGAAACTCACAAGAATACAAGGAGTTTACACTAGAGAGACTGTATGGCATTCTAAAGACTTATGAGCTTGAAATAGAGCAAGATGAAAGAATGGAGAAAGGGAAAAAGAAAGGAGGATCCATTGCACTGGTTGCTGAGTTAGAAAAAGAGAAGGAGATTAAGATAGAAGCTGTTGAGTCTACTTCAAAGGTTTGTGAAAATAAAGGCAAGGGGCTGGTAGCAAAAAATGAAGATTCTTTGAGCCAAGATGATATGGATGACATTGATGAACATCTACCATTTCTTTCCAGAAGATTTTCCAAGCTCAAGTTCAAGAAGAACTTTGGAGCAGCTAAGCCAAATAGAAACATGGTGGATAAATCAAAATTCAAATGTTTCAAATGTGGCTTGGCAGGGCACTTTGCCAGTGAGTGTAGAAAGTCAGATTCTAGCAAGAAAAAGTTTGAGCCTGTGGATTATAAACAGAAATATTTTGAGTTGCTCAAACAAAAGGAAAGGGCTTTCATTACACAAGAAAATGACTGGGCATCAGATGGTCTGGATGAGGATGAGGATGTCAGCTATGTCAATCTAGCCCTAATGGCCAAGTCTGATGAAACAGAGACAAGTTCTTCAAGTAATCAGGTAATCACCACTAACCTTGCATATTTATCTAAAGCTGAGTGTAATGATGCAATAAATGACATGTCTACAGAATTATATCATTTGCGTGTTACACTTAAGTCTCTTACTAAGGAAAATGTTAAAATCAAAAAAATAATTTGTTTTTAAGTGAGAGGAATAATGTGCTAGAATCTCAGTTTATTGAATTTGAAAAATTGAGAATTGAGTGTAAAATTGCTAAGGATGAATTAACTGAGTCCTTGAAGAAAGAAGGAATCTTGAAGAAGCAGCTTGAACGAGAACAGGAGGTGATTAAGGCATGGAAAACATCTAGAGATGTTCATGCTCAAATTACCAAAGTTCAAGGTATTGAGTCCTTCTGTGATGCAGCCTGGAAGAAGAATAAGAAGAAGCTGGAAACCAATTTGGTTAAAGGAGTGCTAACAGATGTGGACTCGACGGATGATGAGAGTCATGCGTCGGATAATCAAAAGGATTATCCGTCGAGTGATATAAATCCTCATCCGTCAGCTGTAAGCAAACCTGTGAGTAAAGCCAAACTTGCCAAGTTAAATGAAAAATATGGATCAGTCCCCAAAAACTTCATTTCAGGAGAATCTAATCAAGTAAGGAAGGAAAAGAAAGTGAATGTTGGTCATCTGTCTATCAAGCAATTGAATGACAGACTAGAAAAGATTGACGTTAAAACAGAGGCTAAAAGGAAAAATAATAGAAATGGTAAAGTAGGGATTAACAAGTATAACAACTATACACCTGATAAGTATGCTCCAAGAAAAATATGTGTTAAGTGTGGTAGTGTAAATCATCTGCTGTTAATTGCAAAACTTCCATGCCTACTTCCATATATGTGCCACCTCCTTTTCCCAACATGAATGCCATGCCTTCTATGCCTATGAATGCTATGTCTACACATAATATGAATGCATAATTTGCTAATATGCCATTTGCACCTAATCCTTATTATGCTGCATTTAGTATACCTCCAATGCCATTTAGCATGCCCTACTGGAATAACATGTTTACTAATAGCATGCCATTTCCTATTAATCAAAATATGCATGATAATTCTGTTGTAATGAATGGTTTCAAAGGTCCAACTCAAATGACTAAGGATGAATCTGATATCCCCAAGTCAAATAAGATCAAACCTAAGAAACAGAAAAAGAAAGCTAACAAGGCAGGACCCAAGGAAACTTGTGTACTAAAATTAACTTGATTTGATTTTAATGTGTGCAGGGAAACAGAAAGAATCTGTGGTACTTGGATAGTGGTTGTTCCAGACACATAACTGGTGATTCTACCCTGCTCACAGAGTTCAAGGAGAGAGTTGGCCCAAGTATTACTTTTGGAGATGACAACAAGGGTTATACTGTGGGATATGGCTTGATTTCAAAAGACAATGTCATTATTGAGGAGGTTGCCTTAGTGGATGGTCTCAAGCATAATTTGTTGAGTATCAGCCAGCTGTGTGATAAAGGAAATTCAGTAACCTTCAACTCAGAAGCTTGTGTTATGACAAACAAGAGAAGCAACAAAGTGGTTCTCACCGGAGTGAGAAAAGGAAATGTGTACCTAGCTGACTTTAACTCATCAAATGCAGAATCTGTTACTTGTCTTCTCAGTAAAGCAATTCAAGATGAAAGTTGGCTTTGGCACAAGAAGCTATCCCATCTAAACTTCAAGACCATGAATGAACTTGTAAAGAAAGAACTGATTAGAGGCATTCCTCAAGTGGAGTTTTCTAAGGATGGACTGTGTGATGCTTGCCAAAAGGGAAAGCAAATTAAAGCATCATTCATAAAGAAGCTTGATTCAATAATTGAAGAACCTTTACAACTGCTACACATGGATTTGTGTGGACCAGTCAATGTGTTGTCCATCTCAAGAAAAAGATTTTGCCTAGTAATTGTAGATGATTTCTCAAAGTTCTCTTGGACATATTTCCTTAAGTCCAAAGATGAGGCTAGTGAAATCATCATCAATCATATAAGGCAAGTCAACAATCATCCTGATTTCAAAGTTAGAAGAATCAGGAGTGATAATGGAACTGAGTTCAAGAATTTTGTCATGAGAGCATTTTGTGAAGAAAATGGGATTTTGCATGAGTTTCAACAGCAAGAACTCCATAACAAAATGGAGTAGTGGAAAGAAAGAATAGATCACTTATTGAAGCTGCAAGGACAATGCTTGAAGAATCAAAGTTACCAACATATTTCTAGGCTGAAGCTGTAAATACTGCATGCTACACTCAGAACATTTTTCTGGTTAATCAAGCAAGATGCATGACTCCCTACCAATTGTTCAAGAATAAGAAACCAACTCTAAATTTTCTTCATGTCTTTGGCTGCAAATGTTATATCCTGAGAAATCAAACTGATCAGAATGGGAAGTTTGATGCTAAAGCAGATGAAGGAATTTTTGTTGGATATGCTGTTGGTAAAACATACAGAGTCTACAATCTGAGAACCAACATTGTTGTGGAATCAATACATGTTGTGTTTGATGATAAAAATATTGAAGGACTACAAGATGGAGATTACCATGAAAGCCTCAAATTTGACAATGTGGAGATGGTTAGTGATGACAGTGATGGTGAAAGTGATCAAGAAACAGTATCAAAGGATAATGAAGAAAAATCCACTACCAATGAAACACAAAATTCAACATCTGTCGAGTTGCAAAATGCTTCATCCGTCGGGAGACAATCTGCTTTATCCGTCGGGAGACGGCCAGCTTCATCCGTCGATACTCAAAATTCACCATCCGTCGGGTCATCAAAAGAAGCTGAAAGTCAGAATAGATCACTTACAGAAAGTTCCCCTTTCTCAAATCAGAGATCCATAAACTCAGGGGGAGTTTCTAATAATCAAAACTCAATCACACATCAAGACAACAATGAGGCCTCTTCATCTAGAGCTAATCTACCTCAACAAAGGAAATGGACAAAGGATCACCTCTTTGAGCTCATCATTGGTGATGTATCTTCTAGAGTTCAAAAAAGGAGAGCAACTCAAGAAGAATGTCTATATAGCAGCTTCCTCTCAAAGGAAGAACCAACGAAGGTAGAAGAAGCTTTGTTGGATCCTGATTGGATTTTAGCTATGCAGGAGGAGCTAAACCAATTTGAAAGGAACAAAGTATGGAAGCTGGTGCCAAGCCTAAATAAAAGAATCCAATAAACACCAAATGGGTATTCAGAAACAAGATGGATGAAAATGGCATAGTAGTCAGAAACAAAGCTAGATTGGTTGCTAAGGGCTATTGTCAACAAGAAGGAATAAATTTTGATGAAACCTTTGCTCCTGTTGCAAGACTTGAAGCCATCAGAATCTTCTTAGCCTATGCAGCTCATGCAAATTTCAAGGTCTATCAAATGGATGTCAAAAGTGCCTTTCTGAATGGAGATTTGGAGGAGGAAGTCTATGTCAGTCAGCCTCCTGGTTTTGAAGATCCAAATTTCCAGAATATGTCTACTATCTTTTGAAAGCACTTTATGGACTGAAGCAAGCACCTAGAGCCTGGTATGACACTTTGTCAAAGTTTTTTTTAGAGAATCACTTCACTAGAGGTACTGTAGACAAAACTTTATTCTTTAGAAATGTTAATGGCTCTAGTATACTTGTTCAAATTTATGTAGATGACATTATTTTTAGCTCTACAGATGAAAAACTTTGCAAAAAGTTTGCCAAATTGATGCAAAGTAAGTATGAAATGAGCATGATGGGAGAACTAACTTACTTTCTCGATTTGCAAGTTAAGCAAGTTAGTGATGGAATATTCATTAGTCAAACTAAATACATTTATGATCTTTTAAAGAAGTTTGATCTAATGGATTGCACATCTGCAAAAACTCCCAAGGCCACTGCAACTAAGCTTGAATTAAACACTACTGAAAAGTCTGTGGATATTTCAAGTTATAGGGGCATGGTTGGCTCACTTCTCTACTTAATAGCTAGTAGGCCAGATATAATGTTTTCTACATGTCTTTGTGCTAGATTTCAGGCTGATCCTAGAGAATCTCACTTAGTAGCTATTAAGAGAATTTTCAGATATCTCAAGGGAACACCAAAACTTGGCATTTGGTACCCTAGAGATTCTGGTTTTGATCTAAATGGTTATTCAGATGCAGATTATGCAGGTTGTAGAATTGATAGAAAAAGTACAACATGAACCTGTCAATTTCTAGGAAATAAGCTTGTGTCCTGGTTCAGTAAAAAGCAAAATTCAGTTTCCACTTCTACAGCTGAAGCTGAATATATTGTTGCTGGCAGTTGCTGTGCACATATTTTGTGGATGAAAAACCAATTGCTAGACTATGGTCTGCAAGTGGAAAGGATTCCTATTTTCTGTGATAACACAAGTGTAATTGCCATCACTGAAAATCCAGTACAGCATTCAAGAATAAAGCACATAGACATCAAGTACCACTTCATAAGGGAACATATAATGAATGGTACTGTGGAACTACATTTTGTTCCATGTGAAAAACAGCTTGCAGATATATTTACCAAGCCACTGGATGAATCCACCTTTTCAAGGTTGGTAAGTGAGTTAGGCATGCTTAATTACTCTTGAATCTTTTCAGATATTTTGCAAGTTGTAAAACAGCCAGAAATTTAACTGATTTTTCAGTGTTGGATGAAATTTTGGCCAAGTCAAAATTTGCATCCCGACGGATGATCATTATCCATCGAGTTTGATCTTCCGTCGGAAAATAAATTGTTAACAAAATCAATTATTTTTCTGGAATATTTTATAACTCGACGGAAAACTGATTTATCATCATCCGTCGAATTGTCTGAATCTTAGTCGTTAATTCCCTGAACTTTATCCATCGAGTATACTTACAATTTTTAAGCATAACATGACGGATAATTGATGGAATTTTTAAAGTTTATTTTTAAACGGCTATTTTGGGCAATTCTTATTAGTTACTTTATTTTACTTTATTATTTTTTGACAGTTATTTTTGAGAAAGTATAAAAGCACAATTCATTTTCACTGCTTTTCTTTTATCATTCTCAAATCATCTGCTCTAACTTCTCTCTTTCTCAAAAGCACTTACTCTCTCTCTCTGCAAGTTTTTACTCTCTAACAATGGCACCAGTCGTAAAGATCATGTCTCAAACTGGATTTATCTACGAGAAGAGCAACTACACAGCTTTAGTGAACAAGGGGATTCAGCAGTCTGGGGACTACCACAAAATGATGGATTTTGTGAAGAACTGCAAACTTAACTATGTCATACTGGAATCACCCACCATTTACTGTGAGGTTTTTGAAGAAATGTGGACGACTGCAACATACAACTCAACTGATAAGACTGTCACTTTCACTATTAAAGGTAAGGAATTATGTGTTAATATTGATATTGTTAAAGCATGTTTCAAAATTCCTGATAACACTGTAACTTCTCCACACATAGACACTGATATTGTTAATATGCTTAATTCCATGGGCTATGCACTCTCTACTTCTAAATTAAGTGAAATTGGGTGGTTGGGTCTTAGGAAGGAGTAGAGTTATCTGTGTGATGTAGTTACTAAAGTATTTTCTGGTAAAATTAGCAATTTTGATTCAGTTAATATCTCTATGCTTAACATGCTTTACATGCTAGTAACTGATAAATTCTTCAACTTTAGTGATCTTGTCATATTTGAGTTGGGGTTTAAGTTAGGGGAGCTAAATAAGAGGGGTAAAAATGTTTGTTATGCTATATTTTTAATGATGCTTGATAACCACCTCTCTGAGAATATAGTGCTTGAGAACCCAACCAACAAATTAGATTATTGGGTTCAAGAAAGGAGAATCATTGCAGATTTGAACAGGGCAAATCATCACAAAGAGGTGCCACTCTTCTACTTCCCAGTAATGGAGGCACCTCAGGTAAGTGAGGTAAGTTCAACTGTCTCTAATCTTCCAGCTTCACAAACTTATTTGCATTCTAGTGTAGCTATGGCAACTGTGTCATTGACCCAACAATTGCCTACCCAAGCTGCCAAACCCAAAATTTCAAAAACAAAGACAAAGAAAGCTCCCTCTGGTGTGTCTCAAAAGATGCCAGCTGTAAAATCCACCAAACCAAAAGAGGGGAGTTTGAAGGTGGGTAAGAAAGGTGAGGGACAGGGTGAATATCAAAGAAACCCTAAGGATAAGGTTGGAGAGGTGTGTGTTTCCCAGCCTAGCCACACTGCTGTTTCCCAAAAAACTGTAGTGCTTAATAAGGATAAAAGCTCATTACTAGTTGCATCCTCCCAAAAGGATGTGACTATTAAACAAAGCTCTCAGCCAAGAGCACAGGCCAAAAGGGTAAGGGACACAAGCTCACCCCAAACTTACACTCGAAAGAAGAAATCAAAAACCCTTGGGGATGCACAGGGTTCACACACTGTGCAAACTGGTGCTAAAGACACAGTCACTGCACCTTCTCAAAGTCAGGTTGATGTGACTCCAATAAATGTGGAGTCACATCCAAAATCTCTAACAATTGAAGCCCCTGAAACACCAAATTCTCCCACACACTCTTTGAATGTTGATATGATAAACACATCACTTCCAAATTCTCCATCTTTAACTCTCTTGGAGAAGCCAAAAATCCAAGCAAGTGAGCATCATCTTCTAGATGATTTGTTGGCTCATTTGCCATTTCTTTCTGAAACTGTTGAGACATCTGTGCCAAAATTCTCATCAATCTGCACAGAGTCCATAATAGTTTCCACTCCAAACTCATTCATTTCTACTCACTCAATGGATATTGTTCATCCGTCGAGTAGTGATTGTATCCCGACGGATAAGCTTAACAGCAGTTATCCGTCAGATAGTCAAACTGCTAACCCGACGAATATCCCTTATCTGTCGAGTGTCTCTGCACAGCTTCAAATTTCATCAATTATTACAAGTGCAGAAGACTTAGTGGTAGTGCAATCACTCCTAGGATTGAGGGAAGGGAGTGAAATGAGTGAGAGTCTGGGTTGCTCCCAGGAAAAAGGAGAGGAAAAGAGTGAACAAATGCAATCCATTTCTTCAGGATTGGCAAAAGTGAGTGTGAGGAGTCCCACCTTAGATGGCGAAGGTGAGGGTGTGAGGGTGGGGAGACAAGGTGAGACCTTGATGCAACAAAAGAGAGATCAAAAGAGAAATGCAGGTACATGAGTGATAAGGATGGAAACCATTACAAGTGAGTCAATGAATGTCAATGATTCCGAAAGGGAAAGGCTATTTCAGCAAGAATATCAAGCTGTTATAGATTTCATTTCCCTGGATGCTGAGACATTTACTCACCCTGTGACAGCTTACCAGACTCTAGTTGTACAGGGCAATGAAGAGGCTGAAAGATTGCTGAACTTGGTGCATACTACACAATCTTTACAAAGAGCAAAGGATGCAATCACTGCTATGCCTTCCAACATTGGCAATGATTTTGAACTGGATGAAGCTTCTTTTGGGGATGCTGATGGGGATGATGAGGATGACAGCATGGACATAGGGGGAGATGCAGCTGTTCCTGCCTAGATGCTTACAAAAGAATGTTCCTACTCACATCTCCAATCAACTCTATTCAAGCTAATTCATGACACCCAAGCAGCCATTCAAGCATCTTCCAATGCTAGCACAAAGAAGCTACTCACAGCACATTTTGAAGCACTCCAGCTGCATAAAATTCAAGCCCTCCAACACAGTCAGAGTGTGGATGCAATCAAGCAGGAAATTTCTGAAGTCAAGCAAGATGTTCTAGAAAGGATGGATGCTAGACTCCCTGCAACCACCATAACTAAAATTGCTCAAAAGCTAAGGAAGGAGGCTGTTCTCAATAGGAAAGTTGAGGCCATGGACTCAAGACTATCTGTTGTAGAGAAGTCAATGACCAAGATACTTAACAATCAAGAAGCTCGGACTGCACTACTCCAACAGTTGGTGGCTGCTCAACTCCCTTCCACACAACTTGATGATAACAAAAGGGGGGAGAAAGGATCAAGTGAGGGGAAGAAACAGCTTAATATTCAAGTTAGCAAAATAATTGTGCCTACAATTGCTTTCACCAAGCCACCAACTAAGGACAACATTGATCTGATTAATGAAGCAGCAGCCACATTGAGAGCAGCTGAAAAGAAACAGTTGAGCCCAATCAACTGGGAGAAAATTGATGAGGATATACAAAAGAGGTTTGGGTTAGTAAAGAAGCCAGAAAAATCAGCCATTCATCACTCTCAAGTAAGGAAAATCTCTGTGAATGAAATGAGCATGAATAATCTGGAAAGAGGACAACCATCCTGCATCAAATCTCCAAAGGCTAATCTAATTTTGAAGCCAAAGGTGAACTATCCAAAATCTTCACTAAAGAACCCCTTGGACACAGTGTATGAGACACCAAAGCCTGATGAAAAGAAACAGTTGGCCAGGTCTATAGCATTCTATAAGGATCCATCTGATTCAGCATTGAAAAGAAGAATTGCTAAAGTTTTCATGAATGGTTAGGAAATATGTGTGGTGGCTGGACACCCTCAATTTGCTGAAGCAAAGAGAGAAGAAAAGGCAAGATTGAAGCAAGAAAAGAAGCAAGCTGCTCTAGATGCTAAAAAGGTCAAACAAAAGAAAGAGCAAGCTGCTATCTTGGCCAAGTTACAAGCTGTGAAACCCACACAACAAATTTCTGCACAACCATCTGAAATTGTTGAATCTCAAGATCAAGTAATGCAGAATGAACCTCCACAGAAAAAGAAGCCAAGGTACAAGCGAAGAATCAAGAGAAAATTGGATTTCAGTGATGAGGAGATGGAAGGGTACTTTCCCAAAGAGTCTATTTCTACAACAACTCAAACATCCATGCCCTCTGTGGCACATGAAGAATTCAAGATAGATCCATCCAAGAATTTCCATGGTGAACTTATCATTCCAAAGGATGAACCAATAGACTAGGATATTCTACTAGTACCTGAACTCAATCTACCTCACTTCATGAAGCCAAAGAAGACAAAGACCAGAGCAGTCAAGAAAGTGAAGCCCTCAACTCTCAGATCCAAGTCCCTAACCAAAGCTCAAACCAAAGTCAACAAGGGAGACATCATGTACATTTGTGACATCAAGGAATTCTCATATTTAAACTTCTATCTAGATGAACTGGAAGAAGTTAGAGGGATTGATGCTTACAGGAATCTACCTGAAAGGTTAGTATTGAAGTACAAGGGAGGAAAAGAGATACAGTGGCCAATTCACAGGATTTATTCATCCTTCAAGAAGAACTTTGGATTCAATGTGACAGCTAGAAGACTTGTTCTAAAGAAGATTGAAGAACTGAGGAGTATTAGAGCCAAAGATGCACCCCCAAAGACTCTAACTATTCCTTACACAGGGAGTAGAGTGCATCTAAGGCCCTACTGGCTGATGGAATTCATGGATGATAAAGGAGTTAGAAGATTCTTCAGATTAGAAGACCAATTGAGCATCTCTAGCAATGAGACTCTTTTGGAAATGCAAGAAATGTTAAATCTCTCAGAATCTGATGAACTGGAATTCCACAGACAGCTCCAAAATCAGATAGAAGAAAACAATAGAAAGCTTGCAAAGAGATCCAGATCTTCAAGGAAATAGATTAATCTGCTCATGCTAGAGGAGCACCTTGAAAATGACTGTGAACAAATCTTTGTACATTTTGTTAATTGCAGCACTTTACAGTTTTATCTACTTCCATTTAAATTTGTATTTTTAGGGTGTTTTGTTATCATCAAGTTTCTCTTAATTTATGGCTACAATTCTAGTAGACATAAATTGGGGGAGATTGTTGTGAATATGTTGTGAACTTGATGATTTCATTAACAAAACACCTTAGTAGATTTAACTTAGTGAAATATGTAGCACTCGACGGATAAGCATATATAGTCCCGACGGATGATGATTTGATATCCATCGAGTGAGTAGCTTATGTAACAATAAGTTATGTAGCACATTTCTGCAAACAACTTTGTATAGATTCTGTAGTAGCATATAAGTCATGTTAACTTTAATTAGATATGCAGAATAGGTTGATTAATTGTACATAGATGATGTCTTGTAATTCTGTATAAATGAAATGAAGTCAAGTGCCAAATAGCTACCCGACGGATAATCAACAATGCTACTCGACGGATGATCAACAAGGCAACCCGACGGATGATCAACAAGACAACCCGGCGGATGATCATGTACCCGACGGATAATCAATTCAAACATATGTTGACAGTGACAACACAGTCACATGCGTCGAGTGTATGCAAAAGGAATGTGGAAGCCTATTCAACTGGGTTTCTGAGAACAAAGAAGCATTGCCATTTCCATGCCATTATGAAAATATTCAAAGATGCTGAAATAGAGTAATGAAGTAGCATAGTATTAGATTGATAGATTTTGTTTTATTATCTTGTCTTATTACTGTGTAATCTTGGTGATATATAAACGAAGAGTAGCAAATAGAACAATAAGAAGACTAAGCACGTATTTTTCTCAGAGAAACATTTGTAAGCTGTATCCTTAGCATTTCTCTGTAAGTTTAGTTGTTCTTATTTGTAAGCAGCTGTGAGCTATTCAAGTTTCATAGAGTTCTCTTGATATATATATATCTGGTGGATACATTCTAATCCACCAGAAAGTTTTAAAAACTTGTGTTTTTATTACTTTGTGTTTGATTCATATTTAACTTGTTATTCCGCACTTTGCAAATCAAAACTCTGTCATATATATATATATATTAAGTTAGAATATTTTATAATTCAGAAAAAGTTTCAAGAATTCCATTCAACCCCCCTTCTGTAATTCTTGTTGCATTGTTAGGGACTAACAAGTAATTATCTAACATTACTTCAAAATGCAGTATTTTCCTAGATATATTCATCCTGAAGTACGTGAATGGGCTGGTGGAGAAGAGATAGTTTTAAGGACGCAAAATAAAGATTCTCTTGTTGGACTCTCAATTGAACACTACACTATAGATTACTTTAAGCAACACCCAAACTGTGTTGCTAGACCCGAAAAAATGTTGCTACAGGCCCAAAAAGGGCTAAGGCAACATCAGAGCTATGTTGACCCGTAGCTAGTTAGTATATGTAACTATAGCAACACAGCAGCTATTCTATTGCAACACAGCATATCCTGTTACAATAGATATCAATAGCAACATATTTTGGTCGCTATAATAACATACTAAGTGTGTTGCAATCGAACTTAGAATTTCTTTCAAAAATGTGGGGCCCACAGAAGGGCCCCATTATGAAGCCTACATTTTGTGGGGCCCACATAAACAATTTTTCAAAATTCAAATAATATTGTTTGATTTTGCTTGTTTTTCCTTAATTTTTAAAATTATAATAAATAGACAAATCTTTAAATCCACAATATAAATGAAAAATATTTTAAAAATAATTAGACTAGCTCAATATAAATTAATAATTATAAACTCTTACAAAGAGATGAATCATGTTATACAAAAATTACATTCTTGTATCAACAAGTTCTGTACAAATGTTCTAACACATTTCTATATAAATATGTGCCGAACACGATTCTCAACCTCTTGAGCTTATATTATAATCTTCAACTCTTGCTCTTTTATGGGCGTGCGCCTTCAACCGCTTTAAGAAGAACCTGTAAAGCAAATTTACATTAAAACAACGTTCAACTTTTATTAATTCCAGACTCCTATGCTCCAGAGTCCGTCCAATTAAAGAGGTAGACATTTAGTTGCTATTGTAGCATGGTATAATAAAGGTAGACATGGCACCACACTTTCTAAAAAATAAAGAGACAAACGTAGTAATGGAGAGGGGGGTGTACCTGTTCCGGACAAATCAGGTAATATTTTTAGACAATTCCATTCAAACTTGACGTTGGCAACTTGGTATACTCTGCATCAACATAATGAAAACAATTAAAATAAATACAAATCTTCAAAATTAAGCATGTGATTCCTCCATGTATAATGACTTCAAAATATATGATGTCATTATAAGACTATCAAGCTAGCTTATGGACCGTCTAAAGAGATGTCTAAAACAATCTCAAAACCCTATGATACCAAGAGCAACAATACCAGTAATAGACCAACCTGATATCCAAGCCTCCAATAGCAAGGTAGCTTCCACTGTGATCAAAGTCCACTGAAAATAGTAATAAACGAAGCATTACGGAATACACAAAGAAACTGACATAAGAGAATACATGGTTCTCCTAGTTACTGCGATAGTATTAAAATTAACAATGAACCTTTGCCCTGAAGAGAAATAAGATTGTACTACAATTCCCTCAATGCAAGACGTATTAAAATCTTATACCATCTACAATTATGCATAGCTAATTATGCAAGATGAACACAACAGGGTGATAAAAACATAATTCTTTTATAAGAATATATGGGGTAAACAGTTTGTTTTGTGTCAAGAAAAATTAATGTGGCTTCGAGACTCTCCAGTCTAACCAGAAAAGGACATTTAAAATTGAAATGCTTACTAACCCACAAAGTTAATTACAACTCTCAACAGAGTGTAAATTGATTTCAAGTCTTAGTAGTAGAATGTTCTTGAATTCAATTTAGTTGTCCAAGAGCTAAATTGTAAAAATTACTTCAACTATAATACAGTAAAAAAATCTATATGGCACCCAAAGAAATGTACCTTAATTACAATTACCTCAGTAACAGTGAGACAACCTAACATATGAAATCAAATCATTAATCATTAATCAAATGTACCTTAATTACAATTACCTCATTATGTTCCTGCTACACTTGTGACTTTCACCTCTATAAATTAGTAAAGTACTTAATTGTGAATTCATACATCCTGTCAACTTTGACTATTGCAGTTAATAATAATGTAAATGCAACATAATGTAATTGCAGGCTTTGAATATTGCAAGTATGAATTCTGGGCTACCAGAAAAGAAAATTTTACCTGCTCGCCAGGACACATGCAGAATGAAAAATATATACATAATTTACAAACCTGAATGCTGTTTATTAGTTCCTGAGGATGCTCAACCCGCAGACCAACCTGCTCATGACAAATTGAAATGAGAGAACTGTAATCACAAAGTTAACATCAAGAAACGATTTATATTACCTTAAACAAATATAATTGTTTAATTTAAGGTGCAAAAGAATATAAATGCACAAGACCGTGTAAAGTAACTGAGAGGTTCTCAAGAAACAAAGTTGTACTATCATCAACTAAAAACCACACACAATTCATTAATCACCTGAGGCTTGTGAACTTAATAGTAAGTCCAATAAGTAGATTTATTCACAATCCAGAGATCTTGACTCCCACAACACGCTCATTTTCTACAAGCAGATCATCTACCCTCGTTCCAAATCGGATAGAGACCTAAGTATGCAGATATATATAATATTCATATATCTGTAAAAGAACCACGGTTAAATCAAAATAATTCTGACGTATATGGAGAGATTACTTACCCCCAATTCCTGTAGATGCTGGCAAAAATTGTGAAGTAGTGGAATCAATCTGTCTGTTCCCAAGTGTGGTTTTCCATCAACTAAGATACTTTCAAGAGCTCCAAACCGAATTAATCTCCCTCTCGCTCTCTCTCTCCTTCCCTATCTCTCCCTCTCTCTCTCTCTCTCTCACACACACAAATAAACTATTGACACTGATACACATAAGAAATGGCATAAAAACATAAAATTCAAGCACAATTGCTTCCTTAAAAGAAGCTTTCCCTAGATAGAGTAAGAGAAAAGGGGTGAGATAAATATACGTGAGAGAGACAAGCACTTTAAATAGAAGACATAAGAGAGGCTATACCTCGAAATCGAACTCAAGCTTGAAATCCGAAGAGAGTTTGAACCCTAATTGAACTGAAATTCTCTGCTCCAATTCTAATTGAACCCTAAATCGAAAAATCCAACCAAATTCGTTGCTCGATTGTGTTGCTTGAAGGGTGTTCCAACCCTAATAGAGCTCGAATGTAATGTTTTGTCAGTAAAAGAGTAAGAGACCGAAGAGAGAAAGAGATCGAGGTGGGGAGCTAGAGTGGATAAGCCTGTAAATGATTTTCCTGTTTCTGTAGTCCAAAATTTTCATTTCCCGCTTGCCCCAAATTTTGATAAATATACAGGCGCCCGACCCAAAATGTAGCCACCCCATCCCATTGTTCATTATTATTTTTTTTCTAAATATTCTAATCATTTTTAATTATGAACAATATAATTGTTACAATAATTATAAATTTATAATTTGTAGAAAATATAAAGCTATTACATGTTTTAATTTTCAGATTTAGACATTTTAATCGAAATTTATAAAATTAGTTAAGCTAATTATTTTTTTTTAAAATTTATATTTAAATAAACTATTTTAATGCTTATAAAATATAAATAAATCAATTATTTGATATAATTTTACATTTTAAGGCAAACTATTGAATTATTTTATCTAAATTATATATTTTCCATCAAGCCCACCCCATTTAATTTTTCAATGTTTTCTTTATTCAAATATTTTTAATCTTTTTAATTCTACATATTATAATTATTACAATAAAACTAATAATTAGTTTGTAAAAATATAAAACTATTAGAGGTTTTAATTAATGGAGAATGAATAATTAAAGAAGTAATTCTATAATAAAAAATATTTAAATTTATCAAAATAATTAATAAATAATTTTATTTTTAAATAAACTATTTTACTTGTTACAAAATGTTCATAAGTCAATTATTTGATATAATATTACTTTCCAAGACGAATCCAAGAATTATTTATCCAAATCAAATATTTAAAAAAATAAATTTTATTTTTGCTATAAATTTAAATTTTCTTTTATTCTTAGTCTATAACAACACATTATATCATGTTACCTCTATTTAACACCTCAGTGGTTTACGGCAACACAGTCCTATAGCTTTAGTAACCCGCATAGTGTAGCTGTTGTGATAGGGTGAAAATTTCACATCTATAGTAACATAATCTAAGGTAACACCCCTACTCAAATGTTCAGTTAGGCCATCTATGGCGTAGTGGAAAGAGGAAAAGCAAGATGCTCTGTAGGCTGGAACAGATTTGCAGAGGATAATCATTTGATGGAGACCATATTCTTCACAATGCTGCATAACGAAGAGAATAGGGTTGCTTTCCAAGTTGAATGATATTAGCAATCTAGAATTTATGTTTAAACATTCACATCAATGTAAAATTATTAAATGTATGTTTATTTCTTTTCGCCGCCTAAATTATGATATCTAACTTATTATATCCTAATAGTTTAGGATATGGATGATAATGGAGGAAATAGTTATGGTCTGACGTTATATAGAATAGTGCTTTCTATGTCATAGTCTTTTAACTAATATTTTCCTTACACAATATCAATACATATGGATTGTTACATGTATATGTACAAAACCTTAAATTGAAAACTGTTTACATTTTTTACACATGAAATAACCAATTCTTCTTATGACAAACTATGATTATCAACCTAAACATATATAAAGTAACTCACAGATAAAATTTAATATGATATTGAATAGTGTATGACATGTAATATGAAAATATGCATTTGATATTGTATAAAAATATGATATGTTCTTTCCAATGATAGGACTGTTTACATCAATCTCCTAACAAATAAGACATGGTATTAATAGAATGTTGACATATGATAGGACAACATGAATTGAAACTAATTAAGGAACTACAGGCAAAATAAACGAGATATACTTTAAGAAAAAACATTCATTATTTCCAATCAAAAACTAGTAATATTATTTATTAGGTCTTCAAGCCTTGGTTATTTCTTCAATATCACGGTGGCGAGAAGTGTCATCTGTAGAATTTGGTTGTTCAAATTTAGCACCAAAAAACACCATCCACAATCCCTATAGCAACAAAAAGCTGGATGAAATTAGTCATTTGAAGAGTTTATGAAACTATACATCTCGTAGATCTTTTTATAGCAATTGTGTACCTCTTTATCATATTGATTACATCAGCATTATGAAGATTAATATAAATCCTTAAAGATTCAATGGTACCGATAACTGCTTTGCCTACAAAACAATATGGTATAGTGATTTTCATGCGAATCAAACATTTTTAACATATAAAATTCAGATTATTGTGAGGAATTTAACTTACTAACCGTGCAACCAAAGGGGCCTCATACTTGCCAAAATGACTATAATTGGACTTTCCAAAACATCATTAAACAAAGGATCAAGGGATTTAATATGCTTACCCCATACAGCAACTCTAACAACATTCTCGTTTATCAAAAGTAAAGGAATAACATATGAATTTCAGAATTTTGATATGTAATTTTAATATTCTAATATCCAAACATGTAATAAACATATTCTCAAGGAAGAACCTTCCATCAGTTATTCTAAAGCGAATAATTGTTTGGTCACCAATCTTAGAAGGAATAACCTGAGCAGGTTCAAGATCTTCAACAACTTCGATAATATCTGAATAATTGTAATAAACATATGTAAAATTAATTATAGATCTTGGTGAAGGGTAAAAATATATGATTAATTTGAGAATAGTATAAAACTTGTAAGAATCTCAGCAATATCGCCAGTTCAGTATCCTTTTGCCTTTACTATGATGTCACCGATATCAACAAAGTCAAATTTATGAAGAGTTATTGTAGTGCATCTCCCAATAAAGTTTTAATCACTGTTTCACTATTAAACGTGATGTATATTCTGGAAGAAACAGACCTATGCTTCCTTGTATCCCTTTTAGTTAAGAAATCAGAAATCTCATACACTTTTCCTTTGTTTATAACTTCTTGAAATATATCCCAAATATTAGAATCAATGGTGGCTTGAACATGATGTTAGATATATTTGTGATGTCATGTCTAATATGATTTGTGTTTAGTTTTCAGATTTTACTTAACAGGACAAATCAGTACTTAACTGGAAATCAATACTTATACTGAAGTCAGGACTTAAGATATCAGAACTTAAGTTGTCAGAACTTAAGTTATCAGAAGATATTTATCAGAAGATAATATCAGGACTTAAGGAGATATTCAGATAAGGAAGGCGGCTGATTGAAAAGAAAGAAGATCAAGACAAACACAAGAAGAGATATGTATGAAGAAGGAATTCTATGAAGAATAGAATACTTGGAAGAAAAAATAACTGATTAATATATTTTAGGAAGCAGAATTGTATTCAATATCAATTAGAAGATTATCTTGTAATTGTGTAGTATATAAACATAGGCATAGGGTTTACACTATATGTGTTATCTTAATCGAGATTATTATTCATTGTAACCCTAGAAGCTCTCGTGATAATTTGTTCATCACTGAGAGAGGACAGTTCCATATTGTAATAGAGTTTATTGTGTTGAATAAAATCTGTGTTCAGTTACTTGTGTTCTTAATTCGATTTGATTGTAGTAAACACTGTATTCAACCTCCTTCTACAGTGTGTGTGACCTAACAAGTGGTATCAGAGCAATCTGTTAACACACAAACAGTTTAAGATCCAAAATCAATCATGGCTGAAAAAACACAAACTCCAACCAAGCCCACCAAAACTGAAGAACCTCCAAAGACTTAGATCCATAATCGATATGAGACTATTAGAGTTCCCATACTGAAACCATATGAATATCCCATATGGAAGGTGAGGATGTCTATGTTTCTGGAAGCTACAGATCCAGAATACCTTGACAGAATCAATGAATGACCACATAAGCCAACCAAGCTCTCTGTTGTAGTTGCAGATCAGCCAGCACAGACAGTACCAAAGGAGAAAAGTTAATATACAGCTGAAGATATCTCATCTATTGCTAAGGATGCAAAGGTACGGCATTTACTGCATAGTGTCATTGATAATGTCATGTCAAACAGGGTAATCAACTACAAGACTGCAAAGGAGATATGGGATGCCTTGGAAACAAGATGTCAGGGAACTGATTCAATTAAGAAGAACATGAGGACTATACTCACTCAAGAGTATGAGCACTTTGACTCAAAACCTGATGAGTCATTAATTGCATTATATGACAGATTTGTCAAACTCTTGAATGATATGTCACTAGTGGACAAGGAATATGAACTTGAAGATTCAAATCTTAAATTCCTGTTAGCTTTTCCTGAAAGTTGGGATTTGAAGGCCACCACTATAAGAGACAACTATGTCCTTGATGAAACATCTCTTGATGAAATTTATGGGATGCTCAAGACTCATGAACTTGAGATGGAACAAAGAAGCAAGAGGAATGGAAGAAAGTCAAGGACAATTGCTCTTAAGGCTGAGGAGGATGTCCCCAAAGTAGCTGCCTCAAGAAAAGGCAAGGGAGAAGCTCTCATCACAAAGTCTGATACTGAGTCATCAAGTTCTGATAGTGATGATGACTCAGAAACTGAAAGCTTACCTGAGATGGATCCTGATGAAGAGATGATGAAGCTGTGTGCTCTTATGGTGAAAGGAATCACAAGGATTGCATACAGATAATTCAGAAAGGAAAGAAATTTTCCAGGAAAGGTGCAAGTTCTGATAAGAAGGGTTTCAGAAAATCTGAAGGTAACGGAGGAAAGTCTGACATAGGAGATTACTCAAATGTCAAATGCTACAACTGTGGTGAGAAAGGCCATATATCTCCTGATTGCAAGAAAGTGAAGAGTGACAAAGGCAAGGCACTTGTCACAAAGAAGAAAAGCTGGACATACACTTCAGATTCTGAAAGTGAGGTGAACTATGCCTTAATGGCAAATACTGATAGCAGTTCTGATGTTGCTGAGTTAAATGTACCTCAAACTACTTATGCCTTTCATACTGATGATATTACTGAGTTGAGAAGATATCTTAAAACCATGTTCATTAATTATAGAGATCAAACTTTAACATGTGAAAGATTAACTTCTGAAAATCTTTCTTATAAAAAGAGGAATGATTATTTAGAAAAAGAGTTAGTCATGTTCCATCAAACTCAGAAAGATAGAGATGATGCCTTTTATGTTAGGGATGAAGTACTTAAAATGAATGAATCTCTAAAAACTGAGTTAGAAAAGGAAAGAGAGATTATCAGGACTTGGACTAACTCTGGAAGAACAACTCAGAATTTGTTAAGTAGTGGAAAATGGAAAGAGTGTTTAGGTTATGGAGATGATAATAATGATAAAGGAACTGTGGAAATTGAGTCTATAGTTGTTAAACAAAAGCCAAAGGTAAATCCTGTTAAGTTTGTAGCTGTAAAGTCTGATATTGATAAATCAGAAGTTAAAGAGAAATTAACTTCTGACAAACCAAAACAGGATAAGCCAACTGAAGTTAACATAGGCTTAATGGCTAAGAAGCAGCTTAAGCATAAGCTGAAAGATGTTAAGAATGTAAACAAGGTAAAGCCACCTAGGAAAAATAGGAATGGAAAGGATGGTGTGAATAAAAGCAATGATTATAAGCCTGTTCCTAATGCTCCTAGAAAGAAATATTATAACTGTGGAAATTCTAACCATCTGGCTTCTTTTTGCAGGAAGAATAAGAACATAAACTCCTTACCTTCAAAGTCAGGAGTTAAGAGTCAGTCTGTTAGATATAGGCCACAAAATCCTTGTTTTCATTATGGTAGTTTGTGGCATTCCATTTATACTTGTAAGGAATATCATAGTTTGTACTATGATTATTATCAAATAAAACCTTCTTTAAAGAAAGTTAGCATTATTCCTTCTAGTGTAAGTTCTGATGCAAAATCAGATATTGTAAATTCTGATAAGAAAATTGTTAACATAAACTCTGATGCTTAATCCGCTGTAAATGTTAACAAACTTAATAAGGCCAAAGGATCCAAGCAAGTCTGGGTCCTTAAAACTAATCATTAGTGGTCTTTGTGATTGCAGGGAAACAGGAAAAACATCATAGTTTTGGACAGTGGATGTTCAGGACATATGACTGAAAATAAAGCCCTGCTATCAGACTTTGTGGAGAAAGCTGGCCCAGGTGTTTCTTATGGAGATGGCAACATTGGAAAAACTCTGGGATATGGCAATATCAATCTTGGGAATGTCATCATTGAAAAAGTAGCTCTTGTCTCAGGACTTAAACACAATTTGCTGAGTGTTAGTCAAATCTGTGACAGAGGTTATCATGTGGATTTCTTTGAAGAACACTGTGAAGTTGTAAGCAAATCTACAGGCAAAGTTGTTCTGAAAGGATACAGGCATGGTAACATTTATGAAGCCAAGCTTTTAACAAGTTCTGATGGTTCTGCAATTTGTCTGTTCAGTAGAGCATCAATTGAAGAAAGCTGGAATTGGCATAAGAAACTCTCTCATTTAAATTTCAACAATATAAATGAACTAGTCTAGAAAGATCTTGTGAGAGGACTGCCAAAATCAGTATTTGCTCCTAATGGCCTTTGTGATTCATGTCAGAAGGCAAAACAAAGAAAATCTTCATTCAAGAGCAAGACTGAATCATCAATTCTTGAGCCTTATCACCTACTACATGTTGATCTATTTGGTCTAGTGAATGTCATGTCTATTTCAAAGAAGAAATATGCTATGGTCATAGTGGATGAGTTCACCAGATATACATGGGTGTATTTCTTGCACACAAAAGTGAAATTGCATCTATCTTGATTGATCATGTCAAACAACTGGATAAATTGGTCAAAGACTCTGTGAAAATCATAAGAAGTGATAATGGCACTGAGTTCAAGAATTTGATTATGGAAGAGTTCTCCAAAAACCATGGAATAAAGCAGGGATTCTCTGCTCCTGGAACTCCACAGCAAAATGGAGTTGTTGAAAGAAAGAATAGAACTCTTATTGAAGCTGCACGAACTATACTTGATGAAGCAAAGTTACCAACCTATTTTTGGGCTGAAGTTGTGCAGACTACTTATTTTACTCAAAATGCAACACTTATCAACAAGAATGGAAAGACACCATATGAGATGGTGAAGAAAAAGAAGCCAAATCTGAAGTATTCTCAAGTATTTGGATGCAAGTATTTTGTTCTTAAGACTCATCCTAAACAGCTATCCAAATTTGATCTAAAAGCTGATGAAGGAATTTTTGTTGGATATCCACTTTCCACAAAAGCCTTCAGAGTTTACAATTTAAGAACAAGGGTCGTCATGGAATCTATCAATGTCTCTTTTGATGATAAGAAGATTACTGGACTTGAAGATTTCGATGATCATGATCAGCAGAGATTTGAGAATGAAGTTTTAAATTCTGATTCTGTAAATCCTGACAGTCTAAATCCTGACAGTCTAAATCCTAACAATCTAAATCCTGATACTGCAAATTCTGATGTCATTGAAACTGTGGTAACTATGCCAAAGGAAAATGCACCTGTGCAGGGGGAGCATATAGAAGATCCAACCACATCTCAAGAAGCATCAGAATCTAGAACATGCTCTTCAAGTTCTGATTCATCAAGTTCTAATGAGCTAAGTTCTGATAATTCTGGAAACTCAAATTCTGAAGGATCCAACTCAGAGAGCATAATTTCAGGGGGAGCATCAGAAAATGTTGATGGAGACAACAGGGATAATGGGGGAGCATCCAGTTCTAGAGATAACCTTCCATCTGCAAGGAAGTGAACTAAAGCACATACACCTGACTTGATTATTGGAGATCCTGAAGCAGGTATAAGAACTAGAACAACAACATCAAATGAATGTCTCTATCACTCTTTTTTTTCTCAGACTGAACCAAAGAAAGTGGAAGAAGCTCTTCAAGATGCTGATTGGGTGCAAACAATGCAGGAAGGGTTAAATGAATTTGAAAGAAATAAAGTCTGGACCCTAGTGCCAAGACCAAAGAACAGATCTGTTGTTGGTACAAAGTGGGTGTTCAGAAACAAAACTGATAGTGATGGCATAATTACAAGGAATAAAGCAAGGCTGGTTGCAAAAGTATACTCTCAACAGGAGGGAATTGATTATGATGAAACATTTGCACCAGTTGCTAGATTGGAAGCCATAAGGATATTTTTGGCTTATGCTGCTCACAAAAAGTTTACAGTCTTTCAAATGGATGTAAAAAGTGCTTTTCTTAATGGAGAATTAGAAGAAGAAGTATATGTTGAACAACCTCTAGTTTTTGTAGATTAAAAATTTCCTCATCATGTCTACAGACTTGATAAAGCACTTTATGGCCTTAAGCAAGCTCCAAGAGCATGGTATGAGACATTAGCTCAGTTTCTTCTGGAAAGTGGATTTAATAGAGGGACTATTGGCAAAACATTGTTCTATCTCAATCATGGAAATGACTTACTTTTGGTGCAGATATATGTTGATGATATCATTTTTGGTTCTACAAATGATAGACTTTGTAAAAAGTTTGCCAAGCTAATGTAGTCAAGATATCAAATGAGTATGATGGGAGAACTTAGCTATTTTATGGGCCTTCAAGTCAAGCAGAATGAAGAAGGAACTTTTATTTGTCAATCTAAGTACACTAGAAATTTGTTGAAGAAATTTGGAATGCAAGATTGTTCAAGTACATCCACTCCTATGGCCACTGCAACAAAATTGGATAAGGATACTGGTACATCAGTAGATATTACTAACTACAGAGGTATGATTGGCTCACTACTCTATCTAACTACAAGTAGACCTGATATCATATATGCTACCTGTCTTTGTGCCAGATTTTAAACAGATCCAAGAGAACCTCACTTAACAGCTGTGAAAAGGTTTTTCAAGCACCTTAAGGGTACAGCTGATCTGGGATTGTGGTATCCTAGAGAATCAGACTTTAAGCTAATAGGTTATTCAGATGCAGATTTTGCAGGATGCAAAATTGATAGGAAAAGCATAATTGGAAGCTGCCAATTTCTTGGAGGCAGATTGGTTTCTTGGTTTAGCAAGAAACAGAAGTCAATTTCCACATCAACTGCAGAAGCAGAGTACATTGCTGCAGGAAGTTGTTGTGCATAGATTCTTTGGATGAAGAATCGGTTACTGGATTATGGGTTAACATATTCTAAAATCCCTATTTACTGTGATAAACAAAGTGCTATTGCTATGACAGGTAATCCAGTTCAACACTCAATGACATAGCACATCAACATTAGGTATCACTTTATAAGGGAAAATGTGGATGAAGGTACAGTGGAATTGTATTTTGTTCCAATAGATCAACAACTAGCAGATATCTTCACAAAACCACTGTGTGAAGCTACTTTTACAAGATTGGTAAATGAACTTGGAATGGTTTCAGGTTCTTTCTTTAAATCTACTTAGTTTATGTTCTGATACATCAGACTTTATGATCAGTATTAACAGGTATTAATATCTTTGTGTATTCTGTGCTTAATTTGAAATTTTCTAAGTGCTGATTGTTATCTGATGTGAATTTCTAAACTCTGATAGTGATATGAATGTTTCTGTGACTATTCAATCCGATAAGAATAACTGTGCTAGATGCTGACCTAGTAGTTTTTAATATACTAAAGATCCCATGTATGAAGTAATTGTTTATGTGGAAATCTTTTAACACTAGCAAATTCTGATACTGAGCTTAGTTGAAGTTTACTTTGTGTATCTTATTACTAAGTCAAAAACTAGAATAGTGCTTCTTATCTGTTAAGTTTTGATGTTAGTAAATCTGATGGATGTACTAAGTGCTGATAAGCCTCACTTATTAAAAGAAAAAGAAAAAGAAATAAATATCAGGTACTCCTTTGAGATCTAGAGTAAAAATGTGGAAGGGAAGACCCAAGTGCATTGCTGGTATTAAGTAATATGCATTAGAAAAGCAAAATAAAATTTTCTTGGTGACTTTTCACATTCTCTGATTACTGGAGAAATACTCTAATAACAACATAAATTCTGATAAGCAGTTGTGACTCACTTACACTGAGAAGCCACTGTAAAAAGAAATTTCAAAAGATGCATAAAATGAGCACAAAACAGTTGAGGTGGACTCATGCATGAACTCATTCTATAGTAGACTTCAGAATAATGACAGATTTTAAGCAAAGTTCTTAGTTATGCCTTATTTCTAAGATTTACTGAAGTGAATCAGACTTTACTCTTTGTCTGATATTTAGCTTAATGCACACACATACACTCCATATGAATGATGAAAATTACTGTGGTGATAAATGTAGTTTTAGATGAACAGTTTAAGTGTCAGTTGCATAAATTTTGAGGACAAGTTCTGATGGAAGTTCTGATGATTAAGTTCTGATGTACTCATATTAGTATTTGTGTGAAGAATAACAGGAATAAACATTCACTTTTCGAGTAAAGGAGCCATATTCTGATGACTTTTAAATCCTGATAATAATCAAGTTCTGATGCTGACGTGGCAGTATTTATTTACTTGGTTTATTTTTTGGTCATTACCATGAACGGTCATATTTTTACCGAATATTGGTTTATGTGAAATAAAGCAGTCATAATCATTTATTTAGTGGGAACAGTTTTTTTTAAAAAACTGAACGTGCAATGTAATTATTACTTATTTACCATGCCCGTTAACTTTTGCCTTAACTGCTGCATGCCTGACAGGTGTAAAGATCTGTTCCACTTCTTATTAACTGCTGTCACGTGGGGTGTCTAAGTAAAAGAGATAAAAGATTTTCAAATCTTTTATTTTCATTTTTATTCTACTCTCTCTCTTTTCTTATTCTCTCTCACATTTTCTGACGGTTTTCTTTACAGACATTTTCTCAAACACCTTACAGGCACTCTAGTTTCTCATTTATTTCTGATGGCACCCAAAGATTTAATTATTAATGGAGCCAAGTATGTACCAAATAACTATGCTGCAATCTTAAACAAGGCTGGAGCTCAATCAGATTTGCACTTTGTGCAGGATTTATTAGCTCATAGTGAGATTGGGTATGCTTTGACCCAACCTCAAACTATTTCAAGTCAACAAGTGCTGACACTTTGGAGAACTGGGGTTTTTGATGATGGTGGTGCTACTGGTACTCCAAGCATTATATTTGAAGTAAATGATGTTGAGCATGTGGTTACTCCTGGAGCAGTTCGTAAAGCTCTCCACTTACCAGAAGGCTGTACATTCTCAACAGTGGAGGACCCTGTTTTACAGCAGCTTATGGCTAGTCTGGGCTATGAGAAAAGTTTGGGAAAGCTTGGACAACTGAAAAGATCCAATATCATGAAGGAATGGAGTTTTTTCTTTGATTGTATCACTAAGGCATTCTCCAACAAGTGCTCCAACTTTGATGTTATTCCCATCATGAGTCAGCAAATCAGGTATGCTCTTATTCATCAAACTCATTTTGATTTTGCAAGTGCTGTGCTAGGTTTCATAGGGGATAGGATGACAGAGGATAGGAATGTAGTATACTTTGCTAGATTCTGTCAGCTTATATATACTTTCTGTTGTGCTGATGAACCCCAACCTACCAGTAATTTAATTCCACCCTTTAACCTTGCAAAAAGGGCTTTTAATGATTTGTTAAATGCTGACATTAAGAAACAAGTGGTTAGACCCTTACAGATAACTCAGTCTGTAAAACAAGTCTTGGTAAATGCTGATCCACATACATACACATCTGTCTATCCCAATGTCCAACCCACCAACTCATTACAACCAAACCAAACTCCATCAGTACCTACCACAAATACACCAACATCCAAACTTCTCAACCTCAACCATCTCAATCCTCCATCAGGACATTTTTCAAACCAACACAGTCAACTCAACCTCAACCTTCAGCACCTCCAGTGAAGCCTTCATATTCCAAACTAAAGAGGACAAAGACTGTGCCTCAGTCTCAACAGAAGAAAAGGAGAATTATTCTGAGAGATGAATCAGATACTGAGGAACAGGTTCCCATATCAGAACCTGTTGTTGTAGAAGCTGAGAAGGTCTCTTCTCAGAAAGATAATGTAACTGGGAGTTCTAGGCCTCCCAAAAGGCTTAGAAAGCTAAATTCCGATGATAAAGCTCCTACAGTGTCTCCACCCTTGAAGAAAATGAAAAAGAAAAGAGCTCACAGTTACACAGTTGAGTCAGATTCAGAAGTTGAGAAAGCAGCTAAGGAAGGGGGTCAGGAATCTCTGATCCCAACAACACCAATTGTTATTGAATCACTTCCTTCTGCACAACCAGAAACTGCTCAAAACAGAGTGCCTACACCTCCCGTGTCACCTATAATTGAACAAGTACACACTACAGATCCAGGTACAAGTGATGAAATTGACATTCACAACTTGAATGTGCCTGAGATTCTATACTTGGAAGCTCCACCAACTCAACTCACTCCACCAACAACACCAGTTTTGGATGTTGATTTCAATGCCAATATTCCATCAACACCAATTCTGGATCTAGATGCTGAAGATCAGATTTTAGGTGAGCATCAAAATATGGATATTGATCAGAACTTAGCTGCAGATCAGAATTTAGAGGATGATGTTGAAGCCTTCATAGCCTCACATACTGTTATTTTATCAGAGGATCCTGATACTGCAGGATCTACAAGTTCTGATGCTTCCAATGAGGATATTACTGGTGAAGCTGCTGCCAATTTAGATGCTGATACAGCTGGTCCATCAGGACATGCACCTCAACAAACAGTTAATAAAACTGATCTAATCAAGAAGTTTGTTAGAGAGGAAGCACCAGTACCTTGAAGTGAAACTCCTAGAGGAAAGGAGTGGACTAAGGAATGGAACACAGTTAGTTTTGTTCCTACTGAAAAGATTTTTGCTGAGCATCTGGAAAAAGCTGATGAAATGCTGATAAATGATGATTTCAAGGCACAACTGAGAGTTACTGCATTGAGTACTAGGCACCTTCAAGGTCAACACTCAACAACTCATGCCAAGGTGAATAAAATTCAAGAAACCTTGATCCAGCAATATATGAATGTGAAACTTGAAAAGAACAGATTTTTCAAGCCTGCCTTTGACAGAATTGCCTACATTGAGAAAACTCAGGAGAAGCAACAAACTCATATTGCTGAAATTCTAAAGAATCAAGCTTCTCAGCCAACTCAACCCAATGAGATCCGATCCTAAGTGGAATTGCTTGTCTCTCTTCTTTTACCTGCTGATGCCAAAAAAGGGGAGAAAGTGATTAAGTCCAAATGCAAATCTATTCAGACACTGAAGGGAAAGGATGATGGAAATGATGACCAGGGAAACTCTGATAAGGGTAGAGGTCAAGGTCAAGGCAAATGATTTTCATCAAGTAATGCTAGAATTACAAGTCAAGGAACAAGTTCTGATACTGGGAGAAGAATAAGTTTTGATACTGGTAAACGGATAAGTTCTGGTGAACATCTGGAACTTGATGAAGAAATTTCAAAGAAATTATTTCTTAAAGAAAATCCAAGAATGAACTTTGAGAGTCTAAAGGAAGAAGAAGCTAGATTCAAAGCAGAAAGTGTCAAGACAAAATCTAAAGCTTCTGTTGTTGAAAAGAAAATTCCAAAGCTTAAGGGTATTGTGATAAAGGAAAGAACAAATTTTGAGGGAACCAAAGCTAAATCACAAGTGGAAGTAGATCCAAGGTCCAAGGGCAAAGAAAAAGTTGATGAACCTGTAAGGGTTTATATGCCAGTCATGGATGAAGAAATAACTGATGAAGAAGATGCTAGTCTTACTCTGATGAAAAAGAAGATTTCTCAAACAACCTCTGACATGGCTCATGTTGTTCAGAGTCAAGATGTAGTAAGTTCTGATGTGACAGTGAAGCAAGCAACCTCTGACATAGCTCAAGTTGACTTGATATCAGAAGTTAAGGAAAAGGAAACCTCTGACATTGCTCATGTTAAACCTTCAAAGATACTCCTACCAGGATTCACCAAAGCTAAACATACTCAACTTTTGAAGACTGCAATAAGTGGTTTTGAAGCAAGAGTTGTTACAGGAAAGGAAGCAAGAGATAAATCTGGATTGGGTAGTTCTGATGAAAGAAGAGTACACAACACTACCAATGATCCAACTTCCTTAAGTGAACCAGGAGTAGGAGCAACTCCTGAAAGATTGAATCAACTTGAATCTGTATAAATGGTTTACCATTCTGTTTTGAAAGAACACATCATGTTATATTTTATGACAGATGGTAGGGTATTCCAGATCAGGAAGAATGTTATTCCACTTAAGTATTTTGAAGAACTGGAACATGTTCTATTTTTACTTCAACTGAAAAATAGATCTACAAATGGTGCTGCAGATTATTTAAAATCAAATATTCAATGACAGAAGAGGCTTTACTCTGTAAAGTCTGACAGCCCATATTTTCCCAAGTACAGAGATCACAAAGGTGATATTGTTGAAATGAAGCCTAACACTGCTAAGATCATAACTACTTTTCTGGGTTATAAGGCTGTGGAATTCAATCTAGAGTCTGACAAGGAATATCTGATCAGACTAGATCAGGACATAAGAAAAGCTAAGATAAATGATCTCAGAGCAGCTATTTTTCAAACTGGTAAAGATACAGCTGAATTGAAAAATGCTAAACGAAGGATGGTTAATGAACTTGAATATGTTGAGAGATGTCTTTTGAAGAATTATCTCAGAACAACTCCTGACATCATAGATATCAAAAATTGAAGCCAAGTTGAAGATCTACAACTGCTTAAATTCTGAAGTGTATACAAACTGAAGCATATATCAAACTTTAAGGATGGTAAAGCTGCAAGGACTGTAAGTTGTAGTTATCTAGTCAAATTCTCGTGCATTTGTACTTAATGTTTTTGAAATCATCAAATATCTGTTAAACTTGTATATTTTGCTAATTTACAAGTTGGGGGAGATTGTTAGATATATTTTTGATGTCATATCTAATATGATTTGTGTTTAGTTTTCAGATTTTACTTAACAGGACAAATCAGTACTTAACTGAAAATCAGTACTTATACTGAAGTCAGGACTTAAGATATCAGAACTTCAGTTGTCAGAACTTAAGTTATCAGAAGATATTTATCAGAAGATAATATCAGGACTTAAGAAGACATTCAGATAAGGAAGGCGGCTGATTGAAAGGAAAGAAGATCAAGACAAACGCAAGAAGAGATATGCATGAAGAAGGAATTCTATGAAGAATAGAATACTTGGAAGAAAAAATAACTGATTGATATATTTTAGGAAGCAGAATTGTATTCAATATCAATTAGAAGATTATCTTGTAACTGTGTAGTATATAAATACAGGCATAGGGTTTACACTATATGTGTTATCTTAATCGAGATTATTATTCATTGTAACCCTAGTAGCTCTCGTGATAATTTGTTCATCACTGAGAGAGGACAGTTCCATATTGTAATAGAGTTTATTGTGTTGAATAAAATCTGTGTTCAGTTACTTGTGTTCTTAATTCGATTTGATTATAGTAAACACAGTATTCAATCCCCTTCTACAGTGTGTGTGACCTAACACATGAAAATTCTGAAAACAACTATATTCGTCAATTTAATAGTTTCATGTCACAACATACTGCATATAAAAAAGATTGCATTTATTGACGGATGTGTTATACAGAAACTTTACCTCTGCATCCAGAAGAATTAAATTATATACAATGAGTCATCGTCAGAAGTATTTGATGGCCACATTCTAGTGACCCTAACCTTAATCTTCCGGTCGGTGTGAAATTTATTGAGTGTTCTGAGCTTATCAAACATAACTAAATTTGTAATATTCTCACGATTACTCATAAAGTGTAATGATGATATAACATTGGTGTCATACATAAGTAGGTTATAAATCTAACTTTGTTATTATAATGTAATTTTACTACTCCAAATTATAAATAAATTATAATCTTTCAAAATCCTGTAATAGAAGGAATAAATATCTGATACCAATAATTATGATAATCTTTCTTTATTTTAAAATTATACGATAATGTGGTAGTTATTTATAGTGATTGGTGTAAATGGAAATACCTTGATTGAAGCACATCTTAATCATAATCTTACTGATAATCAAAATCTTTACAGGTGTAATGATTGACCAAATCCTTGAATTATGATTAATCAAAATCAATATCAAATTAATTATTTGTCTTTCTATATCTAGAAAGTAAATGTAAAATATCTATGAAATTTAGATTTCCGTAAATTTATTGAAGACACTTAATATTAGATCATAATATTGAGGCCTGCAGTAATAAATCTAGTAAAGTTTGTTTTTCAAGTGAAATATAGTTGATGATATCTATGGTTCAATTGTAAATTTCAATGCGAGTGCTGCAAATAATTTATGTAAGAAAAATTTTCGACATTCAACAAAACATAAATAATCAAATTCACTAGCATGACATAACAACTGGTATAATTTATGAAGGGAGGAACATTAAGACGTAAATAACAATTCGTATCATATGATAGTGAAATAATATTGGAAAATTCAAATTAGTCTTGAACATTTCACGGAAAAGACTTGAAGAAAATGAAAGCAAAGAGTTTGATTCAGAAAAATGAGGAAACTCGACAACTTTGTAGCAGCTTGGGATCACTGGAACCTTCCAAGCATTAGGCACGCTGCAGCACAAAATTTAATGATAGTTAGAAACAGAAAAATGAAAACAGAAATTGACGTTCATAATCTTCTCTGATGGAAAATAATAAATTTTATCAAAAATAAGTACTTACGGTCTTTGGCTTCTTGGTTACAGACTTTGCCGAATCTGGGCTATCAAACAAATGACATGATTCGCTACCCTAAAATATAATTAGAATTGAAAAACTTCTTAGTATGTAAAAATTTTAGTTGTTAACTGTAGCATGTTGACATAAAAATACTCACAACAACTTTGTCAAAGGATGGACATTTTGGAACAGGAGAATAATCAGCAATGGATGAGCTTGTGGCAGAGGTATCTAACAAATCCACAGCCTCATATAAATTTCTGTCCTTGGTGATATTGGCCTCGTTAATCTCGATACTAACAGTTAGTTCTGTATGAACAATCTCATTCAGAAGATCAGAGATAAAAATATCCTCCGCTCGCTGCAAATGAGGTAAATTGGACAAATATAACTTTACAACAAATGTACAAATAATTTACAGATTTGTGATCAAACTATAAATACAATACCAAATCTTTCTTATTCAAGTAATGTGTTGCAGTGTTGCCAGCTAGCCTCTTCACGACACAATCCATGAGGATGACATTAGTAGTCATTGTTAAATCCTCGGCTAAGACTATTAAATGAAACCTATATAATATGCAAATAATTACAAAAGATTGTTTCATTTTATATACTATGTACTATGTATACATGTTGCAATGCATTACTAATCCAAACATACAGCAAATGTCCAGTTCTTCTTACAATTTTCACATCTGAACCTCTTCCCTTCTTTTTGAACATCTACTTTACATTTCTAACAATTATAGTACCATCAATTGTCTACATCCTCAATCTTAAGATTTTTGAACGTACAACATACCTTCTTCTGAAATATTAGTAATGATGATGGAGTTAGTGAAAATATGTTATCATTTCAATTGTATAAAAATTGGAAGACGGGAATATGAATAACAGACCTTGACACTTAAAGTGGAACAACTGTCATTCAAATCCTTCAGACTTAACCTTTCAATGGAAGGTATAATTGCATTTTAGGTTGACATCTTTTCAGGATTTCCGGGACTTTTGAAACCTTCCTCCAACAATCTTGTTTAACAACAAAATGATGTTAACATAATAAGTGTATAATTAAATTCCTACTTTTAATTTTTGTATCAACATAAATTACCTTTCTCGCATTTCGACAACCGGCTCAATGTCCAAATTTATGTGGACCTTTGAAGATGGCAATGAACCAATTTGTACGGAATCTAACAACATAAATTATTCAACAAAATTGAAATCTATTAGGAATATATACATTGCTTTATATTTTGAAAAATAAAAGTAGACTAATTAAACAACCGATACGTGTTGGATGGTGCAAGATATGATTAAAATGATTTTAAAAAGTACCCCTGAATGTAGATAGCTTGGTACTGGTTACAATTGCTATGATTGGTTTCTCCTCGGCCTTTATAAATGCCTCATTCACAGCTATAGCCAATTCTCCCCAGATGCTCACTTTGTGAGAAGCTCTGCATTTATAAAACAGAAGACAATACAACTATTTTCGTCTATTGGTCTTTGTATAAACAGTATTGATTGTTATCAAAAAAATATAATTTACCTGCCATCCGTAAGCATAAATCTGACAACATCTCTTGGTTCATATTTGGTAGATATTTGATTAACTTTCTCATATTCGTCAATTACTCCTATTAAATCTACAATTGTATAAGTCGGACTATTAGGAATTGTCAATGTTTCTCTACATGTGAGTTTAACATAGAATTTATAAAATTCGCAAAATTCTTGACATTAAAAAAATTCTTGTAATGATAAAAAGTAGACAGAAATATAATCATACCGGCAGCAAACTCAGGATTCTCATTCTCTCTCAAATGTTTTGTTTCTTCCTCGAGGTCACCCATGTCCATTAATTCAAACTTATAACGCGGTATCATACCATCATCCTCAACATGTTAAATAATAGTGGATCCCAATAGCCTTATACATAAATTAGTTGACACGGGCTTGAGCTTGCCAACAGTATCCCTTACGGTAAAGTTTTCAATTCTGTAAACATGACCCTCAAACACATCTTTTCCAATCGCCTTCCAATTGTCAGGAAAAACATAGGCATGTACATGAGAATTCTGTTTGGCAAAAAGAGAAATAAGGTTAATAGGTTAATATAAAATATACTGCATACATAGTTAATGTGCGAAAAGTACATGAAAATATAATATCAAAGAAAGATTAATAAGAATTATATACATTATCATCCAGAAGAATAATATTGTAGACTCTAATGGAACCGTTTTCAGGTGTTATTGTCTCCCAAATTCGTGTAACTCTAACTTTCAGTCGCCATGTAGTTATGTTCTTTTGAAGATTTTTGATGTGATCAAATAAAAGACTCTCCATGACTCGTGGTGAGTAAGAAAATGACTTGTGAAGATGAGTGCTATTTTGACATATTGATTATATTATACATTTAAGGTAGAAGACTTCTGTTATGTGATTGAAATTAATTTTGCAAAGTTAACTTCGATTATGGAGAGTGATTAAAGCAGTCCAAGAAATAGTACGTATTAATCTCGGTGCAAGACTTATCTATTAAAAAATATTTATCCTGATTGATATGATGTTTAAAATCAAAACTATATCAACTGATAAGTAAATGGAAACCACAGATAACAAATTGAGGCAATTCAATATAATATCATAATAATGTGAAAAAATATCTTCTTCAAATCTGTTGTCAAAAGTATTATATCATTGCCGCATCTATTCTTCAAAAATGATTCCATTTTATCCTTGATATGAAATTTAATAATTGTCACTAATAAAGATAAATATTGTTTAAAATCGTAACAAATAAATCACTTTGCCTTAATTTTAGGTAATAGAGATGAAGACTCAAAGTTGTTTTTATGAGTAAATATTATACATTCGATCATCTTGTAGTTATCACAGAGCAACATGGATTCTGCGAAAGTGTTTACAAATAAGTTCTTGGCATGTCCAACGAAGGAAAACTACGGATCAAATGAACTGGTAATGTTTTTTGCATTAGTGTTGTGCATATGTTGTGTACTTGATGATTACATGAACAAAACACCTAAGTAGATTTTACTTAGTGAAATAATGTAGCACTCGACGGATAAGAATTATAGTCCCGACGGATAACTCATTATAGTCCCGACGGATGATGACTTATTATCCATCGAGTGAGTAGCATATGTAATAATGAGTCTGTAGCACATTTCTGCATACACCTTTGTATAGATTCTGTAGTAGCATATAAGTCATGATTGACTTTAACTAGATATGCAGAATAGGTTGATTAATTGTACATAAATGATGTCTTGTAATTCTGCATAAATGAAATGAAGTCAAGTGCCAAAATAGCTGCCGACGGATGATTGACAAAGCCATCGACGGATGATCAAATGGCTATCAACGGATGTTCAATATAGCAGTCGACGGATGATCAATAAAGCCATCAAGGGATGATCATAAACTCGATGGATGATCATGTACTCAACGGATAAAGAATTCAAATATCAGTTGACAGTGACAGCATAGTCACATGCGTCGAAGTGTATGCAAATGGAATGAGGAAGCCTATTAACTGGGTAATAAAGAACAAAGTAGCAAAGTATTAGACCCGATAGTTTTTATAATGATCATGTCTTTTGACTTTGTAATCTTGGTAATATATATAAACCGAGAAGTAGCAAATAGAAACATAGATCTGAGATACAAAAACTGAGAAACATTTGTAAGCAGAATTCTTAGCATTTCTCTGTATTCTCAGTAGTTCAATATTTGTAAGCAGCTGTGAGCATTCTTGCACACGTGGTTCTCTCGATATATAATATATATCTCTGGTGGAATCATTCAAATCCACCAGAAAGTTTTTAAAGACTTTTGTTTTTAATTAGTTGTGTTTTGATTCACTTAAGTTTTATTCCGCATTGTGCTAATCAATACACTTATATTTATATTTGAGTTAGAACATTTTATTTAATGGAAAAGTTTCAAGAATTCCATTCAACCCCCCTTCTGTAATTCTTGTCATATTGTTAAGGGACTAACAATTGGTATCAGAGCAAGCTCTTAACTTACAAAGAGTTTAAAGATCAAAACAATACATCAAGATGAACAAGAAGGATGTTGGAGTTAAGATCCCTTTTCAGGATAAAGATAATTACCATCATTGGAAGGTAAAGATGCATCTTCACATGCTTTCTCAAGATGAGGCCTATGTGGACTGCATAGAAAGAGGCCCTCATGTTCTAATGAGAGCTGCAACAGGAAACGAGCCATCAGTTCCCAAGCCAAGGCATGAATGGTCTGATCCTGACATTGAACAAGTCAGGAAGGATAAAAAGGCCATGAATATCCTGTTTAATGGAGTTGATGGAGATATGTTTGACAACATTATCAACTGCAAAACTGCCAAGGAAGTCTGGGATACAATACAGATCATCTGTGATGACACTGAGCAAGTTAGAGAAAACAAGATGCAGCTCCTGATTCAGCAATATGAGCATTTTTATAATGAAGAAAGTGAGTCTCTCACTGACATCTTTAGTAGGTTTCAGAAACTACTAAATGCTCTAAAGTTGCATGGAAGAGTCTATCAGACAAAAGACTCCAATCTGAAATTCCTTAGATCTCTTCCAAAGGAATGGAAACCAATGACAGTCTCATTAAAAACTCACAGGATTATAAGGAGTTTACTTTGGAGAGACTGTATGGCATCCTAAAAACCTATGAGCTTGAAATAGAGCAGGATGAAAGGATGGAGAGAGGAAAGAAGAAAGGAGTATCTATTGCACTAGTTGCTGAGTTGGAAAAGGAGAAGGAAGTGAAGATGGAAGCTATTGAATCAACTTCAAGGGTCTGTGAGAACAAGGGCAAGGGGCTTGCAGTAGAAAGTGAAGATTCATTGAGCCAAGATGACATGGAGGACATTGATGAGCACCTAGCATTTATTTCCAGGAGATTTGCCAAGCTCAAGTTCAAGAAGAACTTTGGAGCAGCCAAGCCAAATAGAAACATGGTGGATAAATCAAAATTCAAATGTTTCAAATGTGGCTTGGCAGGGAATTTTGCCAGTGAGTGTAGGAAGTCAGATTCCAGTAAGAAAAAGTTTGAGTCTGTGGATTATAAGCAAAAATACTTTGATCTGCTCAAGCAAAAGGAAAGGGCTTTTATTACACAAGAAAATGACTGGGCAGTAGATGGTCTGGATGAAGATGAAGATGTTAGCTATGTCAATCTAGCCCTAATGGCCAAGTCTGATGAGACAGAAACAAGTTCCTCAAGCAATCAGCTAATTACTACAAACCTTACACATTTATCTAAAGCTGAGTGTAATGATGCCATTAATGACATGTCTACAGAGTTATATAATCACTATCAATGGTTAGATTTTCAAATGCAAGGGCTTCAGCATCATTTACATCAAGGTATTCCAAGCCTGGACACTTGTCATCGTCAAAAGTCACATCTGTGCTTTCCATAATTTTCTTTTGATCAATCACATAAACTTTGTAGGCTGTTCTTTCCCATGAATATCCCAGAAAAATTGCTTCAAAAACTTTAGAGTCAAATTTTCCCACATATTCAGAGTTGTCTTTTAGAATATAACACTTGCTTCCAAACACATGTAGATGCTTCACTGTAGGCTTCCTGTTAGACATGATTGAGTAAGGTGATTTGCCATGAGCTTTGTTTATGAGATATCTGTTTTGAGTGTAGCATGCAGTATTAACAGCCTCTTCCCAAAAACTAGTTGGAAACTGAGCATCTTGTAGCAAAGTTCTAGCAGTTTCAACCAATGTTCTATTTTTCCTCTCAACTACTCCATTCTGTTGAGGTGTTCTAGCTGCTGAAAATTCTTGAACAATGCCTTTGCTTTTGCAGAATTCACTTAATGTTGAGTTTCTGAATTCTGTTCCATTATCACTCCTCAATCTTTTTGTAATATCCGGGATATATCGTGTAATTATTTTTGCTAATAAATAATTAATATATGTGTTCAGTATCTATTATGTGAATTAATTGTTAAGTGTTAAATGTGTTTGGATGTTTAAAAATATTATTAATTGAGTATTTTAATTTTTATATGTCCAAAATAAAATATAGATAATTGTCATATCTTCCTAATTATTTTTATGTTGATTTATGGATTTATAAGGATCATATGAAATTTATAAAATCTTTTTCAGAGTATTTAAAATCTATTTTATAAAAACGGGAACCAACCGACGTCATCCGTTGTTACATTTTTGGAACTCAAAACTCTTCCGAGAACTCCTTCCTAGCCTAATTTTAATATTCCGAGCATATCCCATGTTTCGACTTTTTCGATCCGGCGTATGGTTTGTCATGCGCGAGTCCCGGCGTAACATTTTCGATACAATATTCATTTCGGTAAATCAATAAAACTCGTATTTTCGATAAATGGAAGCTTTTTATTAAACTATCCCAATTATCACCTCGTATTACGTGTAACCAGGCGCTGAGACCAAGACCGCAGTACAAATTGTACTGGTTTGGATAACTGTCCCGAAAACCGATACCGTTTGGATCAGTTTTTATAAATAAACGCACCGTTTTATATCCGGAATGATCCAACAGGATACTAATTTTCCGTAATTATAAATAGCCTTTACCGTATTTTATTTCGTATCAAAAATCATTTGTAGTCAGTAATTATATAAATTTCCAAAGAAAATTCATATATTCATAAACCTTTCTGAGAATCATACTAACAATCAGAGGTGTTACCAGAGTCCGTTTGAAAAGCTCGAGTACTCAATCCAAAGGTCTTGAGGTGTTCTATCAGATTCTGTGTTCCAAATCACTGCAGAAATCAAGAAGAGGCAAGGCATAGGAAAGGGAAACAGATAGTCAAGGAGTAAGACAGTGGTGATTGAGAGCAAGTGCAGTGTAGTAAGTTAGTACCAGGCAAGTGTTCTGAACTTTCTCGAGATATTGTAGTGATTGATATTCCTGTTTTATATTGCAAGTGCTTTGAAGCACTGAACCCTAAACCTTGATTCCAGTTATTGATCTTGAGCCGTAAACCTGATTCTTTCTAGACCATTGATTGTTGTATACCCAAATACGAACCTTAAATATACGATACTACTCCACAAATACATACAAACTAAATATTAAACACTGAACCAGATTGCTTACACATTCAAACCCTTGTATCTTATGCTTTGAAAAATCAAATCCTTGGAACCCTGAAATGTTGATTCCTTTGTTATCCAATTCTTTCATTACCTAACAGCCAAGCTTTGGAAATGCCATATTGATCTTTATACAGATTGAAACCATTTTCATTATTGAACGTCCAATGTTGTTAATGATCCTGTTTATTGTTTATTACTGCTTATTCTGTTATTATGGTAGAATTGGATTGTTTTTATAAATTGTGGACCAGATTCGTGGCCAGACCATATAATGGTCAAGTTAGGCCAATGTGTGCCTTGGATCCAGTAGTTAGAGCAGTGCTGTGTGCTTTGCTCGGGGTTAGTGCGTGACTGATCAGCAACCTAACCTTGGTTTTTAAAATGAAAATATAATATCCAATTCTAAATCATAATCCATTGTTCACTTGTTATCGTAACCATATTTACCTGATGATCATTATTCTCAGTTTTGTCATTGTGACTTGCTGAGCTAGTTAGCTCATTTGTGCGATGTTGTTTATGTTCTTTTCCAGTTAAGAAGGAACCGGTTGGTACCGAGGATCCCCAGTCCAGCGCGTGAGCTAGGGGTTCAGGTTGATCGAGTTGAGCTAGTAGGCTTCTTTTGGAATAATTTAAGTTTGTAAAAAGTTTGTAATAATGTTTAATACTCAGTTCTGAGTTGGATAGTTGGGTTTTGAACGGTTTGTAATATAAGTAAGTGTGGTTGGCTTGTGTGCATACTTTAACCTGTTGCGATTCGTGGTAGTTGATAAGTCACTGTATATTATTATTATCTTTATTATTGTTATAAGCAGGTTATAAATAAGGTGTATGTGTGTGGACCCCAAACTTCTGACCCGGGTTTGGAGGGTGCCACAGGTTTGGTATCAGAGCTACAGGTTATAAGTCACTGACACAAGCCTAGGTTGACGGGAATGGATAGAGGGTTAGGATTAGACATAAGGAATAGAAAGATAGAACGTCGAAAGGTTGAGTGCTTCGATATAACATGTATTAGTATGATTCGCGTCATGGTTTGAGATTCTTATATTGCGATATGATTTCAGATAGCAGCGATGGCCGACTCTTTTATCCCCGTATCAGCTGATCACTCAGAGCCTTCAGTTGGAGTACCGTCTTCGGATCCACGTCCTGTTGTTCTACCAGTGTTGGCTATACTACCTCCACCTGTGTTGCAGCCCGTACCATTGCAGGCTATTCCACCTCCAGGCATGAGGCCACCTATCAGAGGACCCCCACCAGCTGATTCAGATTCCACTGGGCATTCAGTTGCTAGTGCCCCATTCCAGTCTACATTGCCCCCAGTTCCTTACTACCGGTATGAGGCTCTTCTGTTGGAGCGTGATTCCTTGTTGGCCCAGATCAGAGAGTTACAACATATCATTAGGACTACTGATGTTGATCGTGGTGTGAGGGAGCTTCGAGAGGAGATTCATGTGACACAGAGGGTTCTTGAGGCTACGCTACATGGAGCTACACTACCTGGCAGAGGCCCTGATGCATTGATGGGCTGGGCTACTGAGGTGATGGAGGACTTTGAGAGGCTGGTAGGACCAGAGTTTCCTTGGAGTTGAGTCAGAGATCCAGAGATAGAAATGTTGAGCAGTGTTGTGATGGTTATGTAGTATGTACAGTAGTGTGTAGTGTGTATCAGTAGACTTTTGAGTTGTATTTATAGACTAGCTATGCTGACTAGTGAGTAGGTTGTTGTACCCTTTTGCTTTTACTTTCGAAGCGTCTTTACGCTTGTACCACCCAAAACTTTTGATCTATATATATCAGCACCTTTCCTTTCCAGTATTGTCATTCATTTTACTGCACCTGTTTTACTTTACCTTATTTATTGCACCAGTTATACCCCTGTGATACCATGTACCCTATTTTTCATAACTGTTTATATTCTGTAAAGAAGCATGCAATTTACCTAGTTACAATTGTTTTCAAAAAGAAATATTTTTGTTTTACAAAACTTTTCTTTTATGCAAAGAATTTGATTTAAAAGCTAAATAAGTTGTTTGATTCTTTACAGAAAATGCCTCCCAGAAGAAATACCCGCACCAACACCCAGAATGAAGAAACCAACAACAACAATAATAATAACAACCAAGATGATACAAACTAGAATGCAAACCCAGGACCTATAGACCCAGCAATAGCCCAGATTCTTCAAATCTTGGCCCAACAAACAGTTCACCTGGCACAATAACAACAAAGACAGACCAATCCCCAGGTAACCTTTAAAACTTTTCAGGCAGTAAACCCACCAGAATTCAAGGGTTCCTTAGAACCGATTGAAGCAAATGTTTAGTTAAAGGAAATAGAGAAGGCATTTGTATAAGTAAAAGTAAAGGACGAACAGAAGGTTGAGTTTGCAAGTTACTATTTGAAGAATGAGGCCACCTATTGGTGGGAGATGGTGAAGACATTGGAAGGTACAGATGTTATTACTTGGGAAAGGTTTAAGGAATTGTTTTTAGAAAAGTATTTTCCTCAGTTTGTCCAGGATCAGATGGAGTTGAAGTTTTTAGAACTAAAGCAAGGAAACATGTCGGTGACAGATTATGAGAGTAAGTTTGAGGAATTGTCAAGGTATGTGCCGTCGTATGTGTATACTGACAGGAAGAAGGCTAAAAGATTTCAGCAAGGTTTGAAACCATGGATCAGAGGGAAGGTAGCCATTTTGAAGTGGATACCTATGCAGGAGTTGTATAGAAGGCTATGATCGCAGAGACAGAGAGTGAGATGTCACAAAAGGAGAAAGAAAGCAAGAAAAGAAAATTTTAAGGGAATGAAGGTCAGTCACAACTAGGGAAGTTTCCAAATTTTAAGAAGGGTAAGTTTCAGCCAGGAAGAAATTTTAATTTCAAGAGACAAAATGCAAGCAATGGAAGCCAGGGCAACCGTCCAGTTAATGCGAATCAGTCAAATCAGTTGAGATTAACTTTTCCAGATTGTCAAGTATGTGGGAAGAAGCATGGGGGAGTTTGTAATAAGTTGAATGTAGTTTGTTTCAAGTGTAATCAGGAAGGGCACTATTCAAGGGAGTGCCGTAATCAGCCAGCAAGAGAGCCAGCAAATAAGGATCAGCCTATCCGGAATCCAGCAGTGAAGGCTCCAGCCATTGGATTTACGTGCTTTAAATGTGGGAAACCAGGACATATAGCCAGGGATTGCAAGACACCAGCCCCAGTCAGTAATGCATTGAGGATTATGGGATCTACCCCAGCAGTGAATGAGACTTCAAGGGCTAGAGTTTTTGACATGTCTGTGAAGGATGCTATCCAGGATACGAATGTCGTGGCAGGTACGCTTAATGTGAATTCTTTATGTGCCAAAGTGTTAATAGATTTGGGAGCAACTCGATCGTTTGTTTCACAAGATTTTGTTAGTAAGTTAAATTGTCCAGTTAAGTATTTAAATGAAATAATTACTGTGGAATTGGCAAATCAAGAACGAGTATCTGTTAATCAAGTTTGTGGGAATTGTGAGATTGAGATTTCTGGTAGTAAGTTTTGTGTAGATTTGATACCATTTAAGTTAGGAGAATTTGACGTTATCTTAGGAATGGATTGGTTATCTAAGCACGATGCCCATATAGATTGTCGAAATAAGAAGGTAATGGTGAAAACGCCAGACGAAAGAATAGTAACGTTCAAGGGCCAGAAACAAGTAAAGAAGTTCTTAACGATGATTCAAGCCAAGAAGTTACTACGACAAGGATGCGAGCATTTCGTGGCATATGTGATTGATAGGAGTCTGGAGCCAGCGAAACTTGAAGATATTCCAGTAGTGAATGAATTTCCAGACGTGTTTCCCGACGAGTTACCAGGACTTCCTCCAGATAGAGAAATTGAGTTTGCAATCGACTTAGCACCTGGAACAGAATCGGTATCCAAGGCCCCGTACAGAATGGCGCCCGTTGAAATGAAGGAACTAGCGAAGCAATTGCAAGAGTTATTAGAAAAAGGAGTAATCAAACCTAGTGTATCCCCGTGGGGAGCCCCGGTATTATTTCTCAAGAAGAAAGATGGAAGCATTAGACTGTGCATTGACTATAGGGAACTCAACAAGCTTACAATCAAGAACAAGTATCCGTTACCCATAATTAATGATTTGTTTGATCAACTGAAGGGAGCCAAGTACTTCTCCAAGGTTGATTTAAGATCGGGATATCATCAACTGAAGATTAAGCCAGAAGATATACCGAAGACAGCTTTCAGAACAAGGTATGGACATTACGAATTTTTAGTGATGTCTTTTGGATTGACCAATGCCCCGGCAGCGTTTATAGACCTGATGAACAGAATTTTCAAGGAATACTTGGACAAGTTCGTTATTGTGTTTATAGACGATATTTTGATTTATTCAAAGGAGGAAGGGGATCATGCGGAACATCTGAGAACAGCTTTGGAGATTTTAAGGAAAAAAGAAGTTATATGCTAAATTCTCGAAGTGTGAGTTTTGGCTACAGGAAGTTCAGTTCTTAGGACACATAGTCAGTAATGAAGGGATCAAAGTGGACCCAGCAAAGATCGAGGCAATTACAAACTGGGAAAGACCGAGAACACCCACTGAGGTAAGAAGTTTCTTGGGATTAGCGGGATATTATCATCGATTCGTTCAAAAATTTTCAAGGATTGCAATACCATTGACAAAGCTTACACGGAAGAATGAAAAGTTTATATGGAACGACAAGTGCGAAGAAAATTTTAGAAATTGAAGCAACGATTAATCACAGCACCTGTTTGTCACTTCCAGACGATCAAGGGAATTTCGTAATTTATAGCGATGCTTCTCAAAAAGGACTAGGATGTGTTCTAATGCAGCACGATAAGGTGATTGTGTATGCATCAAGGCAATTGAAACCACACGAACAAAAATATCCTACTCATGATTTAGAGCTAGCAACCATAGTTTTTGCTTTAAAAATTTGGAGACATTATCTGTATGGAGAAAAATGCGAGATTTTCTTGGATCACAAAAGCTTAAAGTACATATTCACTCAGAAGGAGCTTAATATGAGGCAAAGGAGATGGTTAGAATTGATCAAGGATTATGACTGCTCCATTAATTATCATCCCGGTAAAGCGAACGTTGTAGCAGACGCGTTAAGTCGGAAGGAAAAGTTAAATGTGTTATCAGTACCTGAAGAGATATATAAGGAATTTCAGAAACTGGAATTGGAGATTAAAGTTTGCAGGCCTAATGAAGCAAAAGTGTATAGTATGACTTTTCAGCCGGAGTTGCTAGAGAAAATAAAGAAATGTCAGGGAGATATAATGGATCAAGATATAAATCATTTGGTAGGTGAGGAATTGTGCACACAGAAGGATGATCAAGGTATTCTGAGGTTTTCTTCTAGAATTTGGATTCCACCGGTGACGGAGCTGAAGAATAAAATTTTACAGGAAGCACATAATTCAAGATATTCCATCCATCCAGGGAGTACCAAAATGTATAGAGATTTAAAGGAAAGTTATTGGTGGCCAGATATGAAGAGGGAAATTACGGAATGCGTTAGTAGATGTTATATATATCAGAGAGTTAAAGCCGAACATCAAAGACCAAGTGGATTGCTACAGCCATTGGAGATTCCAGAGTGGAAGTAGGAACATATTCCCATGGATTTCATAGTTGGATTACCAAGGACAAGGGCTAATCATGATGCCATTTGGGTTATAGTGGATAGACTTACCAAATCAGCTCATTTTCTGCCTATAAATGAAAGATTTTCACTCGACAAGTTGGTCCATATGTACCTGAAGGAAATTGTAGTTCGTCATGGAGTTCCTGTGTCTATCGTATCTGATCGAGATCCAAGATTTAATTCAAGATTTTGGAAAAGTTTTCAAGAATGTTTGGGAACAAGACTGAATATGAGTACAGCTACCACCCCAGACGGACGACCAAAGTGAAAGAACGATTCAGACAATCGAGGATATGTTACGTGTTTGTGCTATTGATTTCAAAGGAAGTTGGGACGAGCATTTACCTCTCGTAGAGTTTGCTTATAACAACAGTTATCATGCCAGTATTGGGATGCCACCCTATGAAGCCCTTTATGGACGCAAATGCAGATCTCCAGTGTATTGGGATGAAGTAGGAGAACGCAAAATACTTGGACCGGAACTAGTACAGCAGACAAAAAAAGTGGTTGAAATTATCCAAAAGAGATTGATAGCCGCACGGGACCGTCAAAGGAAATATGCAGACCAGTCCAGGAAAGATATGGAATTCAAAGAAGGAAACTTGGTATTACTGAAAGTATCACCGTGGAAGGGACTAACGAGGTTTGGAAAGAAAGGAAAGCTGAGCCCAAGATATGTCGGACCTTTTGAGATTCTAAAGCGCGTTGGCAAAGTAGCTTACGAATTGGCGTTACCTCCGCACATGGAACACATTCACAATATTTTTCACGTATCAATGCTTAAGAAATATAATCCAGACTCCATGCATGTAATAGAATATGAGCCAATAGAGCTTCAGGCAGATTTGTCATATGTAGAGAGTCCGATAGAGATTTTAGAGAAAAGAGAGAAGGTATTGAGAAATAAAGTGGTAAAGCTAGTAAGAATGTGATGGAGAAACCCAAAGGTTGAAGAGTCAACCTGGGAGTTAGAAAGTGATATGAGAGAAAAGTACCCTCATTTGTTTTCTTAGGAGATTCTGAGGACAGAATCCTTTTAAGGGGGGAAGGATGTAATATCCGGGATATATCGTGTAATTATTTTTGCTAATAAATAATTAATATATTTGTTCAGTATCTATTCTGTGAATTAATTGTTAAGTGTTAAATGTGTTTGGATGTTTAAAAATATTATTAATTGAGTATTTTAATTTTTATATGTCTAAAATAAAATATAGATAATTGTCAAATCTTCCTAATTATTTTTATGTTGATTTATGGATTTATAAGGATCATATGAAATTTATAAAATCTTTTTCCGAGTATTTAAAATCTATTTTATAAAAACGGGAACCAACCAACGTCATTCGTTGTTATGTTTTTGGAACCCGAAACTCTTCCGAGAACTCCTTCCTAACCTAATTATAATATTCCGAGCATATCCCATGTTTCGACTTTTTCGATCCGGCGTACGGTTTGTCATGCGCGGGTCCCGACGCAATATTTTCGATACAATATTCGTTTTGGTAAATCAACAAAACTCGTATTTTCGATAAACGGGAGCTTTTTATTAAACTATCCCAATTATCACCTCGTAGTACGTGTAACCAGGCGCTGAGACCAAGACCGCAGTACAAATTTTACTGGTTTGGATAACTGTCCCGAAAACCGATACTGTTTGGATCGGTTTTTACAAATAAACGTACCGTTTTATATCCGGAATGATCCAACGGGATACTAATTTTCCGAAATTATAAATAGCCTTTACCGTATTTTATTTCGTATCAAAAATCATTTGGAGTCAGTAATTATATAAATTTCCAGAGAAAATTCATATATTCATAAACCTTTCTGAGAATCAAACCAACAATCAGAGGTGTTACCGGAGTCCGTTTGAAAAGCTCGAGTACTCAATCCAAAGGTCTTGAGGTGTTCTATCAGATTCTGTGTTCCAAATCACTGCAGAAATCAAGAAGAGGCAAGGCGTAGGAAAGGGAAACAGATAGTCAAGGAGTAAGACAATGGTGATTGAGAGCAAGTGCAGTGTAGTAAGCTAGTACCAGGCAAGTGTTCTGAACTTTCTCGAGATATTGTAATGATTGATATTCCTGTTTTATATTGCAAGTGCTTTGAAGCACTGAACCCTAAACCTTGATTCCAGTTATTGATCTTGAGCCGTAAACCTGATTCTTTCTAGACCATTGATTGTTGTATACCCAAATACGAACCTCAAATATAGGATACTACTCCACAAATACATACAAACTAAATATTAAACACTGAACCAGATTGCTTACACATTCAAACCCTTGTATCTTATGCTTTGAAAGATCAAATCCTTGGAACCCTGAAATGTTGATTCCTTTGTTATCCAATTCTTTCATTACCTAACAGCCAAGCTTTGGAAATGCCATATTGATCTTTATACAGATTGAAACCATTTTCATTATTGAACATCCAATGTTGTTAATGATCCGGTTTATTGTTTATTACTGCTTATTCTGTTATTATGGTAGAATTGGATTGTTTTTATAAAATTGTGGACCAGATTCGTGGTCAGACCATATAATGGTCAAGTTAGGCCAACGTGTGCCTTGGATCCAGTAGTTAGAGCAGTGTTGTGTGCTTTGCTCGGGGTTAGTGCGTGACTGATCAGCAGCCTAACATTGGTTTTTAAAATGAAAATATAATATCCAATTCTAAATCATAATCCATTGTTCACTTGTTATCGTAACCATATTTACCTGATGATCATTATTCTCAGTTTTGTCATTGTGACTTGCTGAGCTAGTTAAATCATTTGTGCGATGTTGTTTATGTTCTTTTCCAGTTAAGAAGGAACCGGTTGGAACCGAGGATCCCCAGTCCAGCGCGAGAGCTAGGGGTTCAGGTTGATCGAGTTGAGCTAGTAGGCTTCTTTTGGAATAATTTAAGTTTGTAAAAAGTTTGTAATAATGTTTAATACTCAGTTCTGAGTTGGATAGTTGGGTTTTAAACGGTTTGTAATATAAGTAAGTGTGATTGGCTTGTGTGCATACTTTAACCTGTTGCGATCCGTGGTAGTTTATAAGTAGGGTCACTGCATATTATTATTATCTTTATTATTATTATAAGCAGGTTATAAATAAGGTGTATGTGTGTGGACCCTAAACTTCTGACCCGGGTTTGGAGGGCGCCACACTTTTCACACTAACTTCTCCTTCAGCTTGCTTCTCAATTTTCTTGATGTGCTCAATTATAATGTTTGGAGTTTCATCTTTAGAGTACATGAACTCAACCCAAGTGTATCTTGAAAAATCATCAACCATGACAAGGGCATATTTGTTCCTTGAAATAGACAAGACATTTACTGGCCCAAACAAGTCCATGTGAATAAGTTGCAGAGGTGCACTTATAGAATTCACAGATTTTGACTTGTGACTTGATCTTTTCATCTTTCCTTTCTGACAAGCTTCACAAACTTCCAGTTGAGCAAATTCCAGACTGGGCATGTCTCTCACAAGCTCCTTCTTGACTAAGGTGTTGATTGCTTTGAAATTCAAGTGAGATAACTTCTTATGCCATAATTTGCTTTGCTCTTCTGATGCCTTGGTGTAGAAACAACACACTCCATCCTTATTTGTTGAGTCTAAGTCTGCAACAAACAAGCTTCCCTTTCTTACTCCTTTGAGAGCAATTTCACCAGTCTTTTTGCTAATAAAAGCACAATCTTCTTTGTTGAAAATAACTTGAAAACCTCTGTCTGCAAATTGACTAACACTTAGAAGATTTACTTCTAATCCAGCAACTAGTGCTACATCTTTAATAACAACATTTCCAGAAACAATCTTGCCATATCCCATTGTGAATCCTTTGCTGTTGTCTCCAAAGGTCACCAAAGGGCCAACCATCTCCTTAAATTGTGATAGCAGGGCCTTATCACCTGTCATATGCCTGGAACATCCACTATCAATGATCCATATGACCTTCTTTCCTTTGCCCTGCACACAATGAGGATTAATTGTGTTTAGCTACCCAAGCTGTGTTGGGCACTTTCTTCTTGTTAACTTATTTTGTAGAAGTAAAATGTGAATTTTGAGATAAAATGGAATTCATAGACTGTTGAGCATTCTCCCTTTCAGATACATAACCAATTTTTGATTCTATGAGATCAATTCTCAATTTGTGTCAACTCTTCATCACTTTCATGTTGCAGGGAATGCAGTCAAACTTGTCACATAATGAATAGGGATCATTAGCCTTAGCTTCATTGTACTTGCAGACTCCTTCAGGTGTATTGCTAACAGTCTTTTTACAAAGATGAGTTAGGTGATTCATTGATCCACAATTCTCACACCTCTTTCTGGGAGCATCTGCAACATAAGAAAAATTATTGTTTTTTATCCCAATCTTTCCATTTCTATTCTTCTTTTTCTTTTTGACCTGTTCAACTTTAATCTCCTTCACAGGCTCCTTAGTTTCTTGATTGACCTTTGGTGTTTCAACAAAGATGGAAGACTGAGTTGTCTCATCATTTTTCTTTTCCTTGTCCTCATCAGCTATCTCCTGTTTGATGATCAACTCTTCTTCACTAAAGTTCACTTCACATGCCTTGAACAAAGGTGATTCAATTTTCTTCAAAATAATTGGAACATCCTCAGTTTCAGTTGATTTTCCTTTGTCACTGACAGACTTCTTTTTGTTGTTCAAACCCTCATAATCAAGACCAATGGCAATGTTTGCACATGGCTTGTTCTTTTCATGATATTGGCCAATCAAATCAGAAGCATTTTTGAAGGATTTCAGCTTCACTTCATTTTTCTCCAGCCTTTCTCTCAATACTGCTTCAATTTCACTTGCACACTTTAATTTGTTCTTTAAGTATGCATTTTCTTGCCTAGCAGCATCAAGCTCAACCAGCAACAATTCAGTCTCTTGTTTTTCACTCTCAAGTTTTTCATTGATCTTTTTCAATCTGCTAACTTCCTCATTTGCAGCAACCATGCTTGTATGAATGTGGAACATTTCTGTGCTCATCTTTTCAACAGTTTCCTTATATTGACTCACATTTAAATCAATTATGGTAAGAGTTGGTACCTGTGATTTAGATGATGAAGAGTCTCCTTGCTCCAAGGCCATGAGTGCATAGTTTCCAACTTCTTCATCTTCAACATTATCTGAATCATCCCATCTTTTGCCCTCAACAATATAACATTTCCCTTGTTGCTTCTTTAGAAGAGCATCATACTTTGCTTCTAATTCAAGATAGGCTTTGTCTTTCTTTGCCTTCTTGGGTTTCCTACATTCTGTAGCAAAATGGCCCAACTCATCACAGTTAAAGCATCTTATGTTTGATCTATCAACAGATCCAGTTTTGTAGCCAATTTTGCTATCAGGAGTGTACTTCCCTTTTCCTTTCCAACTGCTGTCTTTGTTGAAGGACTGTCCTTTGCTCTTGAAGAATCTTGGTTTCTTCACTCTAATGTTAGAGAATTTTCTAGCCAAGTAAGCCATTGATTTGTCTAGCTCATCAAGCTCATCAAGAGTGTAGAACTCATCTTCTTCATCCAATTCCAGTATGACTTGCTCTTTAGTGTCATTGACTCTTTTCTCACTTGTAGAAATTTCTGGAGTTTGGGATCTTTGCTCATCATTAGAGGTCTGGCCATCATTCATAATTAGTGCACTTGAGCCGTCCAGTACATATCCTTGACCAGCCCTTAATGATTTCTTTTGAATCATTTCAAGTTTATAAGTTTTTAGAACCCCATAGAGCACTTCCAGTGTGATTCTACTCAAATCCCTTCCTTCTCTGATTGCAGAGATCTTTTGTTCCAAATGATCAGGGAGAGTAAGCAAGAACTTCAAATTCACTTCTTCGACATCAAAAAATTTATCATGAAGCTGCAAGTCATTTATCAGCTTATTAAACCTTTCAAACACATCAGTAATTCCCTCCTTTGGTTTAGCCATAAAACCCTCATACTGAGAAATGAATATCCTTCTTTGATTTGACCTAACCTCCTCAGTTCCTTCACAGAGTATCTTAATCTTTTCTCAGATATGTTTAGCAGTGTCATAGTTGACAATGTTATTATACATTACATTGTCAAGTGACTCAATTAGTATCAGTTGCAAAGCACTGTCTAGGGAAACTTTCTCTCTTTCAGGTTCAGTATACTCAAAAGGATCCTTGGGAGCATAATGAGCTGGAATAACCATGTCTCCATCTGTGGTTTCCTCAACTCTAACCACAGGAGTGAAGGGTCCATTCTTGAGGATACTAATGTAAAGGTGATTGGCCATTCTTATAAACAACAATATTTTCTTTTTCCATAAAGTGTAGTTGGCCTTATCAAAGGGAGGAATCTTGATACTACTAATTTTCTGTGTATTCATTTTTCCGAGATCTAATCTGTTTACTTTCAGATTTTGCTCTGATACCACTTGTTAGGTATGAATACAACACAGAGGGGGGGGTGAATGTGTTTTGGCTTAAATGTTTGATTTTTGATCGACTTTGGCTTTAGCAGTTGGTTGTTATCAATGATTTAGTAGAATAAATGTTAAACATAAATAACTGTGCAAATATGTAAAACAAAGATCTTCAAAACTCACTTAATTTTATATTAAAAATCAAGCAGTGTTTTGCTACAAAATCTTTAAGTTCTTGTTTTAGAACTTAGCTTCTTTCTTGAGAGAGAATTACAAGATTTTCTATCTAGATTGTTACATATAACTAGAGGACCAGTGTTAACTTTATAACTCAGTTAACTGCTGGTTTACACAGTGGATAATAAAAATGCTATTAGCTTTTCTAAACTGTCACTTGTCATTTCTATTTATAGAAAAGCAAATCTTCCATTTCTGGCTTAGCATATCCTTAGCATCCCGTGTTTACTTTAATCTTCCTCTATCAGTTAATCTTGCCATTGATCTTGCACATCTCTCAAGCTGCTTTTTGTAGACTTGTCAATCCAGCTATGTGAATTGTTTGTTGATTTGCAACCTTGGATATTGAACTGTTCTGCAATTCTGTACTTAGAGAAATTTCTTCACTTCGAGATCTCCAATTAAGCTGTAGAGAACTCGACATCTCGATAGGCATGTTGGCTTGTCGATATCTCTGAAACTTCATTGTTGACTTGACTTATCGACAACTCTGAGTTCTCTAGTGAATTTTGGTTTATCGATAACTCAGAGTTCTCTAATGGACTTTAGCTTATCGATAACTCAGAGTTCTCTAATGAATGAATACTTGTCGATATCTTTGAGTTCTCGAATGGGTATTTGACTTATCGATATCTCCAATAGCATTTCCCGAGTTCTCGATAGACAATTCCTGAGTTCTCGATAGGTCTTACTGAGTTCTCGATAGGTCTTTCTGAGTTCTCGATAGGTCTTTCTGAGTTCTCAAATGACTTCTCTATAACACTAATTCTGTGACTTGTAGAGATCTTGACTTAGAATGTTTTTCACCAAACAGAATTATTCAACTCCAAGCTTCTTCATAATTCTTCTAAGGCACGACCTTCTTGATCTTCTTCCATATAGAATTCTTAGGCTTGACACTGTTTAGGGAAAAATGCTCCAGTCTGCTCCATTTACATTTTACAGATATTAAGTGTTACAAGTATAAATTACAGATTAAGGTTACAGTACAACTAATCTTAGGGTTGTCAGAATGACTTAGTCTTGTTATGATACAGGCATGTCTTGCACAACACATGCCTGTAACCTTTCGAAACCACTTTGCCTGTAGAATTATTTACAACTTCACAGTGTTCTTCAAAGAAATCCACATGATAACCTCTGTCACAGATTTGACTCACACTTAGCAGATTGTGTTTAAGTCCTGAGACAAGAGCTACTGGTTCAATGATGACATTCCCAAGATTGATATTGCCATATCCCAGAGTTTTTCCCATGTTGCCATCTCCATAAGAAACTCCTGGGCCAACTTTCTCCACAAAGTCTGATAGCAGGGCTTTATTTCCAGTCATATGTCCTGAACATCCACTGTCCAGAACTAGGATATTTTTCCTGTTGCCCTGCAATCACAAAGACCATTATTGGTTAGTTTTAAGGACCCACACTTGCTTGGATCCTTTGGCCTTTTTAAGTTTATTAGCTGCAATATCCCATATTTTCAGATATTATTATTATAATTATTTGGAATTATTTATGTGATTTTATGTGAATTTTATGTGAATTATATGATAATTGGAATTGATTTTTGGGCGTTTATATGTGACATTATTTGAGTATTTGAATTTTTATATGTCCAGAATAAAATATAGATAATTGTGGTATTTTTCTGGTAATTTTTGGACTGTTATATAATTTTATAATGATTTATGAATTATTAATTATTTTTCTGAATAATTACAAAACTGTTTTATAAAGCCGGGAATCGTCCGACTTCAACTGTTTTTGCGTTTTTATAATCCGAAACTCTTCCGAAAACTCCTTTCTAAATTTGGTTTGGTAAAGGGTCAACCGGCCCAGGAGACAACACAAGTGCTAACCTGGTAATTTCGGACATTTTCCTTGTTTTGACTTTTTCGATCCGGATTACGGTTTGACCCGTGCGCGGCCCGGGGCAAGATTTTCGATAAGATAACCATTTCGATAAATCAACAAAACCCGTATTCTCAAGAGACGAGATATTTTTACATTATTTTCGTATATGGCGTTTTATGAAAAGCTTGGTTTTGATAATTATCCAAATTTGATATTAATTTATATCATTTTTATAGTTACTTACCGACTAAGTAATCTATTTTTGGATCATTTTGTAGTTACTTAGCAGCTAAGCAACTAATTTATCGATCCAAAATGATCCAGAACGAACCAATATTCCGTAAATATAAATAGCCTATTTATTATTTCATTTATTTCGTTTATTCATTTGCAACCAGTAAAAATACAGTAAATACAGAGAAAAACCCTAGAAAACGATACGTTCCTGAGAATCAATCGTACGAACGAAGGCGTTATCAAACTCCGATTCGGGCGTGTAATATATTAAAACGAAGCTCTCGAAATCTTCTTTCTGAATCAATCATCAGTTTTTGCCCAGAAATCAAGGTATTTTTCTGATTTAATTATTTTAATTCAAATTAAATATGGATTAAAATATGAATTTTCGTTCTTGATGTTGTTTGTGTGATTTGATGGCATAATCATGTAGATAATTTCTTCCTGGTCATTTTGGTATATTATATGATGAATTTGGAGTTCAATAACATATAAAAATTTGAGTTTGATTCCCGAATTCAAAAATTAGGGTTTGAATATTTTTAATTGATTTTGGGTATTTCTTTGTTTGGGGTTATTCGTTAAAATTGATTGTGGCAACTGGTAGATCGTCGAAAGACGATTCGAATGATATATATTTGGTTAACAGACGATAGCCGGAAGGGCTTCGTCGGAAAATCGAACCCCGCGGCGGCGGGATTTTCAGGCGACGTTTCCGGGTGATTCTTAGTTATTCAGGCGATTTGATACCGCAGATGTGTTTCTGAATGTCTCAAGAATATTCCCTGTTAATTTGTCAGCGTTCTGGGTTGTTTTGGTGTCGCCGGAAAAGCTCCAGTCGCCGTTAATGGCGACTGGCCGGCGGGACGACGGCAAAACGGGGAAGACAACGAAATTACCGTTTAGCCCCCCTATTTTGCAGAATTTCTGTTTCAGTCCCTGAGTTTTTCAAAAATCCCAAAAATCATATTTCGGTTTTATAATTTTCAGAAAATGTATATACTCTTTATAATTATTTTCAGAAAATGTTTTTAATTATTTTAAATTCACAAAATTTATTATTTTTAATTCTAAAAATTATTTTTAATTCGAAAATAAATCCAAATTATTTAATTAATTAATTTTAATTAATAATTAATTCTTTAATTAGTCAATTAATTTAAATATTAATTGATTAATTAATATTATTAGTTATTAATTAATTTTAATTGATTATTTAATTAGATTTAATTATTTATTTTTGATTTAAAAATTCCGAAAAATAGTTTCGAGATTTAAAATATTATTTTAAATTATTTTCCAGGCTCGATAATTCTTATAAAATTATTTTCGGGTGTTCGAGCCCTATTATTTAATTATAAAATGATTCGGAGACCCGTTTTAATTCCGAAAAATGTTCAAAAATTCATAATAAATAAACCGTTCGTCCGTTTAATACGAAACGAACGCCTCTAGACTCAGAAAAATATTCCGCTTTCATTAAAAATACTTTCGAGACCCAAATCCTTTTGTTTCGAAAGGTCGCTTGTTTTACAAGTCATTCTGAGTCAATTATTGATCGATAAATCATATTTTTGACCCGATTTCAGTTTTAAACGTACCAAGTCGAACCTTTTGACGAACCAAGGCGTGTGTTATATGAATTATGTGATACGTGAGTTATGTATTTACGTGTTATGTGACTTATGTATGTATGTAGATCAAGAACCCTATGATTGTCTGTTATATTTATGTGTGGGCTATCGTATGGGTAGACGATAAGGTATTGACGCACAGTTCGTTGAGTGATTATCGTTTAGGCGATTAAAGTTATGTCTTTTAATTATTGATGCAAATTATTCGAGTTGATCTGGACAAGACGTTGGATAAAGAATGAGATAGAATGGTATTGGGTATCTGGCTTCTAGCAATCGCATGAGCAGCATATCAGTAAAATGTTGAAAAAAATAGATGCGTCATTGCGAGTGTGACTAACTGCTAAAATCCCAAAGGCAAATATCCCTAACATCACTTATTGTTCAAGTGATATTTATTTTGAATCCTATTATGCAGATATTGTTTTCCCTATTCTCAGTTCAGAATAGATAAATGTTTTATATATCGCTGAATTAAATAATTCTGTTTATGCAAATACTCATCTGCTATTCTATGTTCAGAATAGTCAAGTGATTTTATCTATTCAATTATCGGATTTATAAATGTTTTGGATTTTGAGAAAAGTAATTTGGTTGCGAATATTCCTACCCAAGAAATGGGGGAATAAAATTATTTTGGGTGTCAATTATTATGACCCCTTTTTCAATAAAAGGTTTTAAGATTGGATCATAATTGCGTAAGTGACCGGGACGGACGGTCCAGCGGAGGGCTATTTCTAAGTATCATATGGAATATTATGACACAATTCTTACCACAGGCAGGTATATTGCCTTTTTGTTTGAGTACTAGTGTTTTGGGGACATGTTCCTACGAATCATGACCTTGTGCTATCACACGGGCTGATCAACATGTGATTGTACGTCCGTCGGAGAATGATCCAAATCTAAATTATCATATCGTTTTTGATATCCATAGAATAAATAATTTATCTACTGTTTCTGTTTTGGAATAATGGTGAAATGCAGTTTTAATTCAGATTCTGATTTATGTTGATACTTACGTTGTTGTTAAATATCAAAGGTGGTATTAGTATAGATGATTGATGTTGACTTCAGTATGGGATGTTGTGAGCATCAAAGTTCGTATTGATATCTAATCTGATATGACAGCAAAATAAGTATTAAATTCAAGAGTTCGGTTTTGAGTAAAGTTTATGATTCAATCCATAATCATTCTTGTTATTGTTGTTTAGGATATTTCCGTAAACACTGTTTTACGAGTTTTATTCTCGTCAAGATTCAAAGTATTGCTGAAGTATTTCGCTAAAAAATATCAAAATGGTTTTGAATATAATTAAGGAATCAATTCTGGGGTTCCTCAACTAAAATTTTATGATTCAACAATTATGATTTTAAATGTTCTGCTCTAATGCAAATGTCAGTTTTATATCAAAACAACCCTATATTCGCTATAATGATCTTGCTGAGCATTTCTTTCGCTCATACTTGCCTGTTTTCAAATTTAACCTCCAGTGAGGATTAGCTTGCGCTGCTTAGCTGCGTAATTCGAGGCAGCAAAGAAGAAGCTTTTGGAAGGTGGTTGATCCAGGATTTGTGAACTAGTGTAAGTTTTATTGTGAAAAGTTGTTTATATTATATTATATTATAATTGTGTTATTTTATAGTTGAGCCTAGTATACTTCTTTTTGAAGTTATACTAGCGGGTTAAGTTTTGAGATTGAGAATTATTGAAAAGAGTTTTAAAAGAAAGTGAAAAAATTATTTGTGGAATTTGGTATTCTTGTTTCTAGAACTGTAACCTTAAAAGATCTTGGATTAGTTTGGGGTCATAAATGATAAATATCTTTCGCTGGCATTTGCATTTCAATTTAACAATTGAATTTGGATTGAAGTTTTATGGTGACGACCAAATCCCTTGACCCCGGATTTGGGGGCGTTACAGGTTGGTATCAGAGCTGAGGTTATAGTAAACTAGAAACGAGAGTGTGTAGGAGTGTGTATAGCTATGTGAGAACGTTTGAGCTCATATCGAGTTCATGTTGGACTATCAGATATAGTACCAACGATTAAGTTAAGATAAGGCAGATTCATTTGAGATGATTATGCTGAGCTGGATAGAACTCCGGGAAGCTATAAACTTCTATGGTGGAATCTTTCGAGTCTACTACGATTTGATGACGATGAAGATTATCGATATTCTTCAAACATGAAGAAGTGTCTAGAATCGGATGACAAGTCAACAGAAGAGTTCAGATAGAAGATAAGTATTAAGACTTTGGCAATACCTTCTATTTTTATAATTCCTTTTGACATCTTTCAAAAAGAAATAATTGTTAGAGGATATATACCCTAACACTCATTTTCAATCATATATGTGTTTTAAATGTGCCAGAGACTGTCATGAAACTTATTTTCAGGTTTTGATAGCTCTGTCAAGTTATAAAATTAGACTTCCACCTTTCTTATATGGTGGATACTTTCTTGATGATGTGACACCACCTGCTCATTTTATGCCAGAATTTTATTCTCTAGACTTCATTTCCTTCAGAAATATCATCTTTGAAATCCTTCCAGTTTTATTCATTTGATTTTGGATTCTTTTGATATTCTTTTATTCTGACTGAGATGAACAACCCTAACTATAGGGGACACAAGGTATACTTGTCTGTGTGATAGGAGTTGGATGGGACACCATCACTTGTGTGTGTTGTGACTACAAGAAGGTTAACAACCTTTAGTAGTGTCTTAATTTGGACACGCAATACCAAGTTCATTTGATCATATTGATCTCTCAGTTATTCTTTTATTTCAACAATACTTTTTCTCAAATTCAAATTTTGGTCTCGTTATGGTATCAAATTCTTTTCTTTTTGAAATTCCATGATTTTATCATTCCAAATATTCGAAGGTATGCCAATCAAGTTAAGCTGAGTTATCTTAGTCAAGTCAAAGTAAGGCGATGTGATGGAATTACCAAGGACAACAATGGAATGCAATGGGATTAAAATACCAGTGGCATATAACGAAGTCAATCCATTTCTTTATTTCTCTCTCTATCTCTCTTTCTTTTCTTCTCTCTATCTTTTTCTCTATTCTTCTTTCTCGTGATGAGTAAAAGTGATTCTATTGAAGAGTTGTTCAAAGGAGGTGGATGGAACAAGGTGCAGAGTGAAGCTTTCATGATAACTGTGTGGTATAAGGAATTGCAGTGTTAACAGAAATTTTGAGAAAAGTTACTTTTGCAAGATCGGGAAGTTGGTTAGAAGGCCCGTAGTGCTTTCTTCTGCTGATTCCGAGGACGGAATCCTTATAAGAGGGGTAGATTGTAATATCCCATATTTTCAAATATTATTATAATAATTATTTGGAATTATTTATGTTATTTTATGTGAATTTTAGTGAATTATATGATAATTGGAATTGATGTTTGGGTGTTTATATATGACATTATTTGAGTACTTGAATTTTTATATGTCCAAAATAAAATATAGATAATTGTGGTATTTTTCTGGTAATTTGTGGAGTGTTATATGATTTTATAATGATTTATGAATTATTAATTATTTTCTGAAAAAGCCGGAAATCGTCCGACTTCAACTGTTTTTGCGTTTTTATAACCCGAAACTCTTCCGAAAACTCCTTTCTAACCTAATCTGGTAATTCCAGACATTTTCCGTGTTTTGACTTTTTCGATCCATATTACGGTTTGACCCGTGCGCGGCCCGGCGCAAGATTTTCGATACGATAACCATATCGATAAATCAACAAAACCCGTATTCGCGAGAGACGGGATATTTTTACATTATTTTCGTATATGGTGTTTTATACAAAACTCGGTTTTGATAATTATCCAAATCTGATATTAAATTGTATCGTTTTTATAGTTACTTAGCGGCTAAGTAATCTATTTTTGGATCATTTTGTAGTTACTTAGCAGCTAAGCAACTAATTTATCGATCCAAAATGATCCAGAACAAACCAATATTCCGTAAATATATATAGCCTATTTCTAATTTCATTTATTTCATTTATTCATTTACAACCAGTAAAAATACAGTAAATACAGAGAAAAACCCTAGAAAATGATACGTTCCTGAGAATCAATCGTACGAACGAAGGCGTTATCGAACTCCGATTCGGGCGTGTAATATATCAAAACGAAGCTATCAAAATCTTCTCTCTGAATCAATCATCAGTTTTTGCCCAGAAATCAAGGTATTTTTCTGATTTAATTATTTTAATTCGAATAAAATATGGATTAAAATATGAATTTTTGTTCTTGATGTTGTTTGTGTGATTTGATGGCATAATCATGTAGATAATTTCTTCCTGGTCATTTTGGTATATTATATGATGAATTTGGAGATCAATAACATATAAAAATTTGAGTTTGATTCCCGAATTCAAAAATTAGAGTTTATAGAGTTTGAATGTTTTTAATTGATTTTGGGTATTCCTTTGTTTGGGGTTATTCGTTAAAATTGATTGTGGCAACTGGTAGATCGTCGAAAGACGATTCGAATGATATATATTTGGTTAACAGATGATAGCCGGAAGGGCTTCGTCGGAAAATCGAACCCCGCGACGGCGGGATTTTCAGGCGACGTTTTTGGGTGATTCTTCAGTTATTCAGGCAATTTGATTCTGCAGATGTGTTTCTGGATGTCTCAAGAATATCCCCTGTTAATTTGTCAGCGTTCTGGGTTGTTTTGGTGTCGCCGGAAAAGCGCCAGTCGCCGTTAATGGCGACTGGCCGGCGGGCCGGCGGCAAAACGGTAAAGACAACGAAATTACCGTTTAGCCCCCTATTTTGCAGAATTTCTGTTTCAGTCCCTGAGTTTTTCAAAAACCCCAAAAATCATATTTCGGTTTTATAATTTTCAGAAAATGTTTTTAATTATTTTAAATTCCCAAAATTTATTATTTTTAATTCTAAAAATTATTTTTAATTCTAAAATAAATCCAAATTATTTAATTAATTAATTTTAATTGATAATTAATTCTTTAATTAGTCAATTAATTTAAACATTAATTGATTAATTAATTTAAATAGTTATTAATTAATTTTAATTGATTATTTAATTAGATATAATTATTTATTTTTGATTTAAAAATTCTGAAAAATAGTTTTGAGCTTTAAAATATTATTTTAAATTATTTTCCAGGCTCGATAGTTCTTATAAAATTATTTTCGGGTGTTCGAGCCCTATTATTTTATTATAAAATGATTTGAAGACCAGTTTTAATTCCGAAAAATGTTCAAAAATTCATAATAAATAATCCGTTCGTCCGTTTAATACGAAACGAACGCCTCTAGACTCAGAAAAATATTCCGCTTTCATTAAAAATACTTTCGAGTCACAAATCCTTTTGTTTCAAAAGGTCTCTTGTTTTACAAGTCATTATCAGTCAATTATTGATCGATAAATCATATTTTTGACCCGATTTCAGTTTTAAACGTACCAAGTCGAACCTTTTGACGAACCGAGGTATGTGTTATATGAATTATGTGATACGTGAGTTATATGTTTATGTGTTATGTGAATTATATGTGAATGTAGATCAAGAGCCCTGTGATTGTCTGTTATATTTATGTGTGGGCTATCGTATGGGTAGACGATAAGGTATTGACGCGCAGTTCGTTGAGTGATCATCATTTAGGCGATTAAAGTTATGTCTTTTAATTATAGATGCGGATCATTCGAGTTGATCTGGACAAGACGTTGGATAAAGAATGAGATGGAATGGTATTGGGTATCTGGCTTCTAGCAATCACATGAGCAGCATATCAGTAAAGTGTTGAAAAGAATAGATGCATCTTTGCGAGTGTGACTAACTGCTAAAATCCCAAAGGCAAGTATCCCTATCATCACTTATTGTTCAAGTGATATTTATTTTGAATCCTATTATGCAGATATTATTTTCCCTATTCTCAGTTCAGAATAGATAAATGTTTTACATATCGCTGAATTAAATAATTCTATTTATGCAAATACTCATCTGCTATTCTATGTTCAGAATAGTCAAGTGATTTTATCTATTCAATTATCGGATTTATAAATGTTTTGGATTTTGAGAAAAGTAATTTGGTTGCGAATATTCCTACCCAAGAAATGGGGGAATAAAATTATTTTGGGTGTCAATTATTATGACCCATTTTTCAATAAAAGGTTTTAAGATTGGATCATAATTGCGTAAGTGACCGGGATGGACGGTCCAGCGGAGGGCTATTTCTAAGTGTCATATGGAATATTATGACACAATTCTTACCACAGGCAGGTATATTGCCTTTTTGTTTGAGTACTCGTGTTTTGGGGACATGTTCCTACGAATCATGACCTTGTGCTATCACACAGGCTGATCAGCATGTGATAGTACGTCCATCAGAGAATGTTCCCAATTTAAATTATCATATCGTTTTTGATATTCGTAGAATAAATAATTTATGTACTGTTCCTGTTTTGGAATAATGGTGAAATGCAGTTTTAATTCAGATTCTGATTTATGCTGATACTTACGTTGTTGTTAAATATCAAAGGTGGTATTAGTATAGATGATTGATATTGACTTTAGTATGGGATGTTGTGAGCATCAAAGTTCGTATTGATATCTAATTTGATATGACAAAAAAATAAGTATTAAATTCAAGAGTTCGGTTTTGAGTAAAGTTTATGATTCAATCCATAATCATTCTTGTTATTGTTGTTTAGGATATTTCCGTAAACACTATTTTACGAGTTTTATTCTCGTCAAGATTCAAAATATTGCTGAAGCATTTCGCTCAAAAATATCAAAATGGTTTTGAATATAATTAAGGAATCAATTCTGGGGTTCCTCAACTAAAATTTTATGATTCAGCAATTATGATTTTAAATGTTCTGCTCTAATGCAGATGTCGGTTTTATATCAAAACAACCCTATATTCGCTATAATGATCTTGCTGAGCATTTCTTTCGCTCATACTTGCCTGTTTTCAAATTTAACCTCCAGTGAGGATTAGCTTGCGCTGCTTAGCTGCGTAATTCGATGAATCAAAGAAGAAGCTTTTGGAAGGTGGTTGGTCCCGGGTTTGCGTACTAGTGTAAGTTTTATTGTGAAAAGTTGTTTATATTATATTATATTATAATTGTGTTATTTTATAGTTGGGCCTAGAATACTTCTTTTCGAAGTTATACTAGCGGGTTAAGTTTTGAGATTAAGAATTATTGAAAAGAGTTTTAAAAGAAAGTGAAAAATTTATTTGTGGAATTTGGAATTCTTGTTTCTAGAACTGTAACCTTAAAAGATCTTGGATTAGTTTGGGGTCATAAATGATAAATATCTTTCGCTGGCATTTGCATTTCAATTTAACAGGTGAATTTGGATTGAGGTTTTATGGTGACGACCAAATGTAATATCCGGGATATATCGTGTAATTATGTTGTTAATAAATAGTTAATATATGTGTTCAGTATCTATTCTGTGAATTAATTGTTAAGTGTTAAATGTGTTTGGATGTTTAAAAATATTATTAATTGAGTATTTTAATTTTTATATGTCCAAAATAAAATATAGATAATTGTCATATCTTCCTAATTATTTTTATGTTGATTTATGGATTTATAAGAATCATATGAAATTTATAAAATCTTTTTCCGAGTATTTAAAATCTATTTTATAAAAACGGGAACCAACCGACGTCATCCGTTGTTACGTTTTTGGAACCCAAAACTCTTCTGAGAACTCCTTCCTAACCCAATTGTAATATTCCGAGCATATTCCATGTTTAGACTTTTTCGATCCGGCGTACAGTTTGTCCTGCGCGGGTCCCGGCGCAACATTTTCGATACAATATTCGTTTCGGTAAATCAATAAAACTCGTATTTTCGATAAACGGGAGTTTTTTATTAAACTATCCCAATTATCACCTCGTAGTACGTGTAACCAGGCGCTGAGACCAAGACCGCAGTACAAATTGTACTGATTTGGATAACTGTCCCGAAAACCGATACCGGTTAGATCAGTTTTTATAAATAAACGTACTGTTTTATATCCGGAATGATCCAACGGGATATTAATTTTCGGTAATTGTAAATAGCCTTTTCCCGTATTTTATTTCGTATCAAAATCATTTGCAGACAGATAATTATATAATTTTCCAGAGAAAAACCCTATATTCATATAATCTTCCAAGAATCAAATAGCAAAACGAAGGTGTTATTGATCTCTGTTTTCAAAGCTCGAGTACTCAACCCGAAGGTCTTGAGGTGTTCTATCAGATTCTGTGTTCCAAATCACTGCAGAAATCAAGGTTTATTTTCTGAAAATTTAATTATTTTCGAATTATTTTTATTAAAAGTATGAATTTTTGTTCGGATGATTGTTTGTATGATTTGATGATTGCATGTTGTAGAGCTTGTTTTCCTGATGATTTTCATATGTCATACGTCTGATTTGGAGTTCAATAACATGTTGAAAATTGAGTTTGATTTTCGAATTTTGAAATTAGGGTTTATATCCCGTATGAATGTTTTCAATTGAAATTTGGGGCTTTTTGATTTAGGGGTTATTAGCTGTTGATTTATAGTGGATTGTGTTCCTTATGAAATTTGTAATCGATTGGTATATAGCTCGTTAACAGAGGATTAGTGAATCGAAGGGAGTTGTGTTTTGAAGATTTCTGAAGTTCGCCGGAAACCGGCAATGTTCTTGGTCATTTTCCGGCCAGAACAGGGATGATTGATGTGTTTTGATTACATGAACAAGTTCCTGGTGCTGTGTAGTTTTGATCTGGAGGTGTTGGTGGGGTGAGGACGCCGGGATCGTCTTCTCCGGCGAGACAGAACGTTTTCCGGCGAACCCCCTATAAAATTACAATTTAGTACCTTATCTTTTGGGGAAGAAACAGTTAAGTCCCTGAGGTTTCCAGAACTTGCAAATTTTGGATTCCTATTTTAAAAATATTAAAAAATCATATTTTCTATTTATTTTTATTATAAAAATTCGATTTTAATTTCTGAAAATTCCAAAAATTATTATTTTAATTCCAAAAATTATTTTTAATTCAAAAATAAATCTGAATTAATTACTTAATTAATTTCAGTTAATTTTTAATTGATTAATTAATCAATTAATTCAAGAATTAATTGATTAATTGATTTCATTAATTATTAATTGATTTTAATTAATTATTTAATTAGATTTAATTATTTAAAAATGATATAAATATTCCGAAAAATAGTTTCGAGCTTTAAAATATTATTTTAAATTGTTTTCAAGGCTCGATAATTATTATAAAATTATTTCGAAGCCAGAATTGGCCAACCGAACCCTGTTTATTATTCCGAAATTTATCCAACGACCCGTTTTAATTCCGAAAAATGTTTTAAAAATCATTTTAAGTACCCGAAAGCCTATTCATGACCCGAGACTTCTTTATAAATGAGATATCATTGATTATGTGACGTGTTATGTGTTATATGTGACTTGTTGGTTGACTGTCAGTCTGTATATTCGATGTTTACATGTTTATTGCATAACTTTCAATCCGTTAATCAGATTTGGGTGAAACGAAGGGTAGATAAAAGTATGTGTCGAATAGAATCGTATGAGTTAAATATTGATAGATGCTTATAATATGTGAGCAGAAGAGACAAGACGTAGGAAAGGGAAATAGGTAGTTGAGGAATAAGACGATTGCGATTGGAAGCGAGTGCAGTGTAGTAAGCTAATACCAGGCAAGTGTTCTGAACTTTCTCGAGATATTGTCGTGATTGATATTCCTGTTTTATATTGCAAGTGCTTTGAAGCACTGAACCCTAAACCTTGATTCCAGTTATTGATCTTGAGCCGTAAACCTGATTCTTTTTAGACCATCAATTTACCCAAATATGAACCTCAAATATACGATACTACTCCACAAATACATACAAACTAAATATCAAACACTGAACCAGAGTGCTTACACAATCAAACCATTGTATCTTATGCTTTGAAAGACCAAATCCTTGGAACCCTGAAATGTTGATTCCTTTGTTATCCAGTTCTTTCATTACCTAACAGCCAAGCTTTGGAAATGCCATATGGATCTTTATACAGATTGAAACCATTTTCATTATTGAACGTCCAATGTTGTTAATGATCTCGTTTATTGTTTATTACTGCTTATTCTGTTATTATGGTAGAATTGGATTATTTTTTTTTATAAAATTGTGGACCAGATTCGTGGTCAGACCATATAATGGTCAAGTTAGGCCAATGTGTGCCTTGGATCCAGTAGTTAGAGCAGTGTTGTGTGCTTTGCTCGGGGTTAGTGCGTGACTGATCAGCAGCCTAACCTTGGTTTTTAACATGAAAATGTAATATCCAATTCTAAATCATAATCATATTTACCTGATGATCATTATTCTCAGTTTTGTCATTGTGACATGCTGAGCTAGTTAGCTCATTTGTGCGATATTGTTTATGTTCTTTTCCAGTTAAGAAGGAACCGGTTGGTATCGAGGATCCCCAGTCCAGTGCGAGAGCTAGGGGTTCAGGTTGATCGAGCTAAGCTAGTAGGCTTCTTTTGGGATAATTTAAGTTTGTAATAATGTTTAATACTCAGTTCTGAGTTTGGAATAGTTGGGATTTGAACGTTTGTAATATAAGTAGGTGTGTTTGGCTTGTGTGCATACTTTAACCTGTTGCGGTCCGTGGTAGTTGGTAAGTAGGGTCACTGTATATTATTATTATCTTTATTATTGTTATAAGCAGGTTATAAATATGGTGTGTGTGTGGACCCCAAACTTCTGACCCGGGTTTGGAGGGCGCCACAGGTTTGGTATCAGAGCTACAGGTTATAAGTCACTAACACAAGCCTAGGTTGACGGGAATGGGTAGATGGTTAGGATTAGAAGTAAGGAATAGAAAGATAGAACGTCGAGAGCTTGAGTGCTTCGGTATAACAGGTATTAGTGTAATTCGCGTTATGGTTCAAGATTCTTATATTGCGATATGATTTCAGATAGCAGCGATGGCCGACTCTTTTATTCCCGTATCAGCTGATCACTCAGAGCCTTCAGTTGGAGTACCGTCTTCGGATCCACGTCCTGTTGTTCCACCAGTGTTGGCTATACTACCTCCACCTGTGTTGCAGCCCGTACCACTGCAGGCTATTCCACCCCCAGGCATGAGGCCACCTGTCAGAGGACCCCCACCTGCTGATTCAGGCTTTACTAGTCATTCAGTTACAGGAGTACCTTTCCAGTTCTCTTCCTATCCTGTCCCATATCATCAGTTTGAGGCTTGCCTTATGGAGCAGCGATTCCTACAGGGTCAGATCCAAGAGTTATTGCATATCATGCGTACCAGAGAGGTTGGGAGTGGTGAGAGGCAACTGAGAGAGGCTCCAGGCATTTTGTAGAGCAGCTGCTGTGAGGATTGCTGAGGCTACACATGAGGACATCACTCCTAATTTCCTAGTGGAGTGGGCTAAGTGGGTTCTAGAGGAGCTTGAGGAGATTGGAGGTCCAGACTTGCCATGAGCCAGAGATTCAGAGATGGAGATACTGAGCAGTGTTATTATGGTTGTGTAGTATGTGTAGTAGTGTGTAATGTGTATCAGTAGACTTTTGAGTTGTATTTAATGACTAGTTATGCTGACTAGTGAGTAGGTTGTTGTACCCTTTTGCTTTTACTTCCGAAGTGTCTTTACGCTTGTACTACCTAAAACTTTTGGATCTATATATATCAGCACCTTTCCTTTCCAGTATTGTCATTCATTTTACTGCACCTGTTTTACTTTACCTTATTTATTGCACCAGTTATACCCCTATGATACCATGAACCTTGTTTTCCATAACTGTGTATATTCTGTAAAGAAGCATGCAATTTACTTAGTTATAACTGTTTTCAAAAAGAGATATTTCTATTTTACAAAACTTTTCTTTTATACAAAAGATTTGATTCAAAAGCTAAATAAGTTGTTTGATTCTTTACAGAAAAATGCCTCCTAGAAGAAATACCCGTACCAACACCCAGAATGAAGAAAACAACAACAACAATAACAACCAAGATGATACAAATCTGAATGTGAACCCAGGACCCATAGACCCAACAATAGCCTAGATTCTCCAAATTTTGGCCCAACAAACAGTTCACCTGGCACAACAACAACATAGACCGACCAATCCTCTGGTAACTTTCAAAACTTTTCAAGCAATAAACCCACCAGAATTCAAGGGTTCTTTAGAGCCGATTGAAGCAAATGTTTGGTTAAAGGAAATAGAGAAGGCATTTGCCTTAGTGAAAGTAAAAGAAGAACAGAAGGTTGAGTTTGCAAGTTACTATCTGAAGAATGAGGCCACCTATTGGTGGGAGATGGTGAAGACATTGGAAAGTACAGATGTTATTACTTGGGAGAGGTTTAAGGAATTGTTTTTAGAAAAGTATTTTCCTCAGTTTGTCCAAGATCAAATGGAGCTGAAGTTTTTAGAATTAAAGCAAGGGAACATGTCGGTAACCGATTATGAGAGTAAGTTTGAGGAATTGTCAAGGTATGTGCCGTCGTATGTGGATATTGGCAGGAAGAAAGCTAAAAGATTCCAGCAAGGTTTGAAACCATGGATCAGAGGGAAGGTAGCCATTTTTGAATTGGATACCTATGCAGGAGTGGTACAGAAGGCTATGATCGCGGAGACAGAGAGTGAGATGTCACAGAAGGAGAAGGAAAGAAAGAAAAGGAAATTTTAAGGGAATGAAGGTCAGTCACAACCAGGGAAGTTTCCAAATTTTAAGAAGGGCAAGTTTCAGCCAGGGAGGAATTTTAATTTCAGGAGATAAAATGCAAGCGACGGAAGCCAGGGCAACCGTCCAGTTAATGCGAATCAGCCAAATCAGTTGAGATTAACTTTTCCAGATTGTCAAGTATGTGGGAAGAAGCATGGGGGAGTTTGTAATAAGTTGAATGTAGTTTGTTTCAAGTGCAACCAGAAAGGGCACTATTCGAGGGAGTGCCGAAATCAGCCAGCAAGAGAGCCAGCAAATAAGGATCAACCTATCCGGAATCCAGCAGTGAAGGTTCCAGCCATTGGATTTACGTGCTTTAAATGTGGGAAACCAGGACATATAGCCAGGGATTGCAAGACACCAGCCCCAGTCAGTAATGCATTGAGGATTATGGGATCTACCCCAGCAGTAAATGAGACTCCAAGGGCTAGAGTTTTTGACATGTCTGTGAAAGATGCTATCCAGGATACGGATATCGTGGCAAGTACGCTTAATGTGAATTCTTTATGTGCCAAAGTGTTAATAGATTCAGGAGCAACTCAATCATTTATTTCACAAGATTTTGTTAGTAAGTTAAATTGTCCAGTTGAGTATTTAAATGAAATAATGACTATGGAATTGGCAAATCAAGAACGAATATCTATTAATCAAGTTTGTGGGAATTGTGAGATTGAGATTTCAGGTAGTAAGTTTTGAGTAGATTTGATACCATTTAAGTTAGGGGAATTTGACGTTATATTAGGGATGGATTGGTTATCTAAGCACGATGCCCAGATAGATTGTCGAAATAAGAAGGTAATGGTGAAGACGCCAGACGAAAGAATAATAACTTTCAAGGGCCAGAAGCAGGTAAAGAAGTTCTTAACAATGATTCAAGCCAAGAAGTTACTACGGCAAGGATGCGAGCATTTCGTGGCATATGTAATTGACATAAGTCAGGAACCAGCAAAACTTGAAGATATTCCAGTAGCGAATGAATTTCCAGACGTGTTTCCCGATGAGTTACCAGGACTTCCTCCAGACAGAGAAATTGAGTTTGCAATAGACTTAGCACCTGGAACAGAACCGGTATCCAAAGCCCCGTATAGAATGACGCCCGTTGAAATGAAAGAGCTAGCAAAGCAATTGCAAGAGCTGTTAGAGAAAGGAGTAATCAGACCTAGTGTATCGACTATAGGGAGCTCAACAATTCATTCGAAAATTATTTTTAATTCAAAAATAAATTTTAATTAATTAGTTAATTAATTTCAGTTAATTTTTAATTGATTAATAATCAATTAATTCGAAAATTAATTGATTTAAGTAATTATCAATTGATTTTTATTAATTATTTAGTTAGATTTAATTATTTAAAAATGATTTAAAAATTCTGAAAAATAGTTTCGAGCTTTAAAATATTATTTTAAATTGTTTTCAAGGCTCGATAATTATTATAAAATTATTTCGAAGCCAGAATTGGCCAACCGAACCCTATTTATTATTCCGAAATTGATCCAACGACCCGTTTTAATTCCGAAAAATGTTTTAAAAATCATTTTAAGTACCCGAAAACCTATTCATGACCCGAGACTTCTTTATAAATGAGATATCATTGATTATGTGACGTGTTATATGTTATATGTGACTTGTTGGTTGACTGTCAGTCTGTATATTCGATGTTTACATGTTTATTGCGTAACTTTCAATCCGTTAATCGGATTTAGGTGAAAGGAAGGGTAGATAAAAGTATGTGTCAAATAGAATCGTATGAGTTAAATATTGATAGATGATTATGATATGTGAGCAGAAGAGGCAAGACGTAGGAAAGGGAAACAGGTAGTTGAGGAATAAGACGATTGTGATTGGAAGCGAGTGCAGTGTAGTAAGCTAATACCAGGCAAGTGTTCTGAACTCTCTCGAGATACTGTCGTGATTGATATTCCTGTTTTATATTGCAAGTGCTTTGAAGCACTGAACCCTAAACCTTGATTCCAGTTATTCATCTTGAGCCGTAAACCTGATTCTTTTTAGACCATCAATTGTTGTATACCCAAATATGAACCTCAAATATACGATACTACTCCACAAATACATACAAACTAAATATCAAACACTGAACCAGAGTGCTTACACAATGAAACCATTGTATCTTATGCTTTGAAAGACCAAATCCTAGGAACCCTGAAATGTTGATTCCTTTGTTATCCAATTCTTTCATTACCTAACAGCCAAGCTTTGGAAATGCCATATGGATCTTTATACAAATTGAAACCATTTTCATTATTTAACGTCCAATGTTGTTAATGATCCTGTTTATTGTTAATTACTGCTTATTCTGTTATTATGGTAGAATTGGATTGTTTTTTTTATTAAATTATGGACCAGATTCGTGGTCAGACCATATAATGGTCAAGTTAGGCCAATGTGTGCCTTGGATCCAGTAGTTAGAGCAGTGTTGTGTGCTTTGCTCGGGGTTAGTGCATGACTGATCAGCAGCCTAACCTTGGTTTTTAACATAAAAATATAATATCCAATTCTAAATCATAATCCATTGTTCACTTGATATCATAATCATATATACCCGATGATCATTATTCTCAGTTTTGTCATTGTGACTTGCTGAGCTAGTTAGCTCATTTGTGCGATATTGTTTATGTTCTTTTCCAGTTAAGAAGGAACCGGTTGGTATCAAGGATCCCCAGTCCAGCGCGAGAGCTAGGGGTTCAGGTTGATCGAGCTAAGCTAGTAGGCTTCTTTTGGGATAATTTAAGTTTGTAAAAGTTTGTAATAATGTTTAATACTCAGTTCTGAGTTTGGAATAGTTGGGATTTGAATGTTTTTAATATAAGTAGGTGTGTTTGGCTTGTGTGCATACTTTAACCTGTTGCGGTCCGTGGTAGTTGGTAAGTAGGGTCACTGCATATTATTATTATCTTTATTATTGTTATAAGCAGGTTATAAATAAGGTGTGTGTGTGGACCCCAAACTTCTGACCCGGGTTTGGAGGGCGCCACACCAAATCCCTTGACCCCGGATTTGGGGGCGTTACATTAGTATTTGCAGCGGATTTAGTTTTAGAGTTTATGCTAACATGCTGTTTATCAGAATTTATATCAGACTTTGCATCAGACTTTATACTAGAAGGAACAATGCTAACTTTCTTAAAAGAAGGTTTTATTTGATAATAATCATAGTACAAACTATGATATTCCTTATAAGTATAAATGGAATGACATAAACTACCACAATGAAAACAAGGATTTTGTGATTTAAACCTAACAGACTGACTCTTAACTCTTGATTTAGGAGGTAAATAGTTTATATCTTTATTTTTCCTGCAAAAAAGAGGCAAGATGGTTAGAGTTTCCACAGTTATAACATTTCTTTCTAGGAGCATTAGGAACAGACATATAATTATTGCTTTTATTCACATCTTCCTTTCCATTCCTATTTTTCCTAGCTTCCTTTACCTTGTTTGACATGACATTATCAATGGCACTATGCAGCAAATGCCTTACCCTTGCATCCTTGGCAATAGATGAGATGTCCTTAGCTGTGTAATCACCTTTCTCCTTTGGTATGGACTTTTCTGGTTGATCAGCAACTGCAACAGAGAGCTTGGTAGGCTTATATGGTCCTTCATTAATCTTATCAAGGTATTCTGGATCTTTAGCTTCTAGAAACATAGCCATATTCACTTTCCATATGGGATACTCATAAGGTCTCAGTATGGGAACCCTAATAGTCTCATATCGACTGTGGGTTTGAGTGTTTTGAGTTTCTTGAGTTTTGGTAGGCTTAGTTGGGGTTTGTGTTTCTTCAGATATGATTGTTTGAATCTTTACTGTATGTATGTTAACAGAAAAGCTCTGATACCACTTGTTAGGTCACACAACACTATAGAAGGGGGTTGAATACAGTGTTTATACAATCAAATCGATTTAACACAAGTATGTAACAAAGATCAAGTATATTGAATAAACTCTGTTATAATAAGAACTGCTGTTCTCTCTCAGTGATGAACATATATCACTAAGAGCTTCTATGTTACAATGTATAATCTTCTCGATAATGATAACACATATAGTGTAAAACCTAAGTCTGTGTTTATATAGTACACAATTACAAGATATATTCTAATTGATATGTAATACAATTCTGTCTCCTAAAATATATCAATCAGATATCTTCTACAAGTCTTCCAGTCTTCTAACTCTTTCCATGCATATCTTCTTTTGTTTTAGTCTCAATCTTCTCCTATAAATCAGCTTCATTCCTTATCTGAAAGTCTTCCCGCACTTAAGTTCTGATATGACCTTAAGTTCTGATATTAAGTTCTGACTTCAGTAAGTCCTGATTTCAGTAAGTCCTGATTTGTCCTGTTGTTAAGTTCTGAAAACTAAACACAAATCATATTAGATATGACATCTCAAATATATCTAACATATATATCTCATTAATGCCCGACTTCGATGAAAATACAATGACAGTAGTGTTTGAAATTTGTAGCATCTGCTGCATTGCTTCATGGAGAAATATGCTCATAGGATTCCTAATAAAATATTTATAGTACTGAACAATGGTCAGGCATTTGAGGGACGTTTTTTTGAGAAGGATGGAGAATTGCATGGACTTTGTGGTGTTATACACTTTATAATCCGTGGCAAGGAAACTCGATTGGTTTTCATATATGATGGCAATTGCATGTTCTACGTGTCGGCATTTGGTATAAACGGAACAGAAAAGTCACTGCTTAATACATGAATTGAATATCCGGGTAGAGGTTACTTAAACTGTATAAATCATGTGTTATACACTGCACCCCATGATACTTAATTTTGCTAATGGCCATTTTTTGTATTTTCACATTCAGGATACAAAACATCTATTGAATTGGATTTTGAGATTGATATCAAACGGTGTCACACACTAAAGAAGTATTATGGAGTCGTATGTATATCTTACTCTAATAACTATCCAATTATGACGTGTAATAGTTGTTGTACGGTTTATGAGCACCAAATCATATACAGTATGTTAAATCAGATCATCAACACCTGACTGATCACTGGAGAAATGCATCACAAATAGTTGTCTATCACGAAGAATCAACGTGGTATGTGAAAGTGAAGAAAAGGAGAAAAAAAATCACGCTTAAAGATGGGTAGTCAGAATTCTGCAGAGAAATGAAACTTGTGACCGGTGATTCTTATTTTTTCCAAATGCGAGAATGTTACTTGGAATTTGATATTGAGATAGATACTTAGAAAAGCTGAGGTCAATACATGAATTTGTAACTTGGGCACAATGAATTTCTTTTCATAAATAGAAAAATTCTAAATCTGCTTTGATGGGATTGTTCATTACTGTGTTATTTTGTGAATACCACAGTTTAACATTGCAGAGTTGAAATCAAAATAGATATATATATCTATAATTACAACCTGATACAAAAAAACCTTAATTGTAAAGCAGTCTTATGTTCAGAAACATTTTTAGAACCATCATATTTAGATTGTGGCAAAATGTTGATATGAAAAGGATGTAGTTAATAAATAATACAACATGTAGCACAAACATAACATACTGTCATGGAGTAAACTTATTCATTTCCATAGGTGGAAACTTATTCATTGCTGCTAAGATAGTTCAGTAGAGGATTATGGTGGTAGAAGACTGATACTTTTTAGAATATGAAGTGTGTATACTAAATGATAAAACCTTAGATAATATAACACAACCACTCTTCTTTAATTCCTAGGTGCAAGAGAAAGAGTAAGGCTATTGCACTACTTCAGATCTATTTGTAGTTGAGATACATTAATTGGAGAGTTATTAGAGTACATTGTTAAAATAATGAATTGTATAGTGTTTGAAACCTTGGGGAACCAAAGAGGAATGCTTATTCTTCCTTAATCTGTGAATTTATCCTCTTACAAAAACAATCTTTTTTTATTATTTACATTATTTTATGTTACATACATAATGGTATTTAAATCATATCAGAACTTCTGGAGAACAAAACACTTATTAAAGTATTAATATAAACGCAGAGTATTAAATCTAATTCCAAAATATAGAATAAAGCATAAAGAAAGCTAGATAATTCAAGAGTGACAGATACCCGGATCTTTTAAATTCAATTGAGAAAAGCCAAATATGGCAACAGTTGCTAAACAAAGGAAATGCAGATGCAATCTTAAGGTCTAGGCCATAGCTTTCACTTGTAATGTTTTACAGTTACCCGATCGGTGGTACTTCATCTTCATTGAAAAAACTACAATACAGGGACATGCAAAAATAGGTTAGCTGGTTTGGTTTAAATATCACTGTATTATGCTTCATGCATATGACCATAAATTATACCTCGCTCTCATATCGTTAACAGCGTCATGTGCAAGATTAATATAAATCTTGGTCGAAGCGATAGATGACAACACAATATTACCTGAAATATTACTTGAAATTAAAATTGCACGGTATTGTTAAAGTGTACATGATTAAACAAATTACATGTCAGTGCCTTCATCACTAACAACTCTTATAATATAGTAGTAAGATACTAACCGCGAGATAACACATATTTGCAACTTGCAATAATGATGATAGCAGGCTCATTTCCAAGACTTTGTAATCTCTGTGGAACATCGCCAATTATTGAATCCCACAAATTCACTTTGACAGAATGCCTACAAATACATATAAATTATTAATCTTCTTGAACGTCACTGACAATTCTTTGAGATATACTGGAATTTAATATATTACTTATTAAGGTACAAATTAGAGATTTTACCATGTGTCTTCAAGGTCGAAACGAAACAATATTTTCTCCCTATACCTCATGGCAATATTCCTTACTGGTTGGATATTAGACACAACACCAACAACATCTAGCAAAACATTTAACTGTGTCATAACACTAAAATATTTTAAAACATAATGCCTAATGTTGAAAAGATACATTTAACTGACCGGTTGAAAATATAGGTACTTCGTCCTGTTCATCAAAAAAGAAAGCACTATACAGACTCTCAATTGTTTTGAATTCAAACTTATGCATAGGTATGTTAATAGGAGGATTGACGATTTGCTGGCATACTGTTACATTTGTGAAGAAAAATATGTTAGGAGAAGAAACAGGCCTCAACTTTCCAGCAGCATCTACAGTCAAAAAGCGGGAAATATCATAAACACTTCCCTCTTCAATGAAGTGATTCCACACTTGCCAAACTTCTCTATTAACAAAGGCATGGACATGATAATCCTGTAAAGAACAAATTCAACCGTGAATTAGTTTGAAAAAGGTCTCTACTAAAACTCAACTATAGCATCATATAAAGGTTGTATATTGTAACTTACATCATCATCTAGCAAAATCAGATTTATTCCCATAAAATTAGCTCCTGCATCTCTGAATGACGGCCACATCCGAGTGACACGGACTCTAATTCTCCAAGGCGTTGGTAAATTATCGACCGTATGCAGGGAATTAAAGACATCTGTTTACAAAGATAAAAAATTGTAAGTGAACAAAATATGCTCATATTAAACAACTTGATTCTTTAAGAAAAAGAGAAAATATGGTGCTTGAACAGAATTACCGACCCATTAGCAGTGGTGTTGTGTAATGACAGAATGAAAAATTATACAACACGGAGGCAGTATATATATTGAGTCTAATGAAGAATGCGAACAGGTTCTATCACACTCCTTAATATGCTCTGTTTGTTGAGATATGCACAATCACAACTAACAGATATATGGATTGACATTGTGCAACAACTATGATTTCATTTTTTTTCTAATTAATACGGAGATTAATGCTTTACAAATCTATAATTTATGCGGTATGATCATGCATTTAGGCGTATAAAAGTTAATGAATCAATTCTTAATACATTCTAAAACAAGGAAACTTGAATAATTGTTCAAATATTAATGTTATATAGTTAGACATATATGCATGATATTGGTAACTTGTGGTCAAGCCACTGATTATGGCTTCAGGATTATATCGTTTCTTATTTTTTTACAAATTATTGATATTGAGATCCACGAAATTAATATGCACTGTCTTACAAATATATTAGTCATATGTGTGAGTGATATCGTTTTAATGATATTGCCATGTTACGTCCATTGAGATTTTTATTTATAAATCATGGATTTTGTAAAAAAGAAGAAGATTCAATCAGATGAATACTGAATTTTTAGTTATTTAAAAGTACTAAGATGAATATAATAAGTTTTAAATTTAAGGCTTTAGGTTTATTAAAATTAGTATATATATTAAATTGCACTTTATAATTACACAATGATGTGGATAATATTTTGAAATTAAACAAAATTAAATTTTTATCTTTTTTAAATATAAATCATTAATATAACAATCCAACGTTAAACACGGTAATAGCTTTAATTGATCGATCACACAATTGAAGAATAAACGTTCATCGGAAACAACGAAATTTATGTTCGTACGCAATTGTGTGCTCGTACTATTCAAGTTGTATCATATAAAATCCATTCTAAAAGTATGCATTTCAGTACCGTTCGTTTACATGTACAATGGCGTCAAGTTGAGATTAGACAAAAAAATCCATAAATTCTTAAATAAAAAGAAACATTATATAATTTTGACATAATAATGAGACGTAATTTGGTTTAACATTATACAAAAGTGCAATACAGTAAGGTTAACAAAATATTGTAGACTTAACTATGCTTTATGTGTTTAATGATAATGTAAACTCATTATTTGGAAGAAACGTACTACATTCTTCACGGGGTAACAATTTTACAAAATGATCTAAACATTTAAACTGTACAAATTTTAATCATTAAATATTTTAAATTGGAAAAAATATTAAGTTTGGCCTGATGTGGGTAATTTGATTGAATAAAAACAGGATGTTTTACAACTCTAAACTTGGTGTTTGATAAGGAATCTGTACTATAACTTCTCAACATGATGAGATAATCGGCAACTTCGATTAACATGACTGGTCAAATCAGATAAACTAAGAAATATTAATAACTATCTATCAGTTATTCTAAATTTTGGAAACTGCTGAATAACTGTCAATCAGTTATTACAAACTAAAGAAAACTGCCCCAAACCTGGTGGACATACTAATACATATATATCTTCAGGTGTTTATTTACATTTTGATGTATTCTGAATCTTATAAAATGACTTCATGAAGAGAAAAGAGGAAGAGATGGTCAGACATAAAGAATGTAGCGGAGCAAGACTTGCATAATCTGGCTATAAAGTGCGCGGAATTCAATAATGATATGGAAGAAGCAAAAGTTTTCTACGGAGAGATGTATGCTACGATGGAAAATAGGCAATCTGAATTGTTTGCTCGTTCTGTTGGCCTTGAGGAACAATTCAAGTAAGATGTAAATGTGTATCTGATTTTTTGATTTACATTGCTTTATGATACAAATCATACAACATTAGTTAAATTGTTTTACAATGAATTAGAAGATACTCTGAAGAATGGATCAAGGAAGAAACATGGAGAGTCTTCATAGAGTAGTACATAAATTCCACATTCTTATATGGGGGATTCACTCATATTCCTAGGTGATACGTCTACATCTCTACTTGGTCATGAGAAGAACTTCAAACATAACACGGAAGAAATGATAAGTGCATTCCAAAATTTAGAGATGGGTGGAAAGAGCATCTTAATAATTTGAATGATCGTGCTGATATGTTGATTGAAGAAAGTGGAAAGCTTTGGGTACTATTAAATGATTATGCTCGAAATATATAAATTATGTTACAGTCAATTTCTTGTGATGATATATTGTAATAGTTCAAGTTGGAGAAGTGTAATAAATGCTTTAATGCAAAACATTTAAATATGAATGATTGTATATGTTGGATTACTATCATGTTATGTTTACTTTAGATTCTTAAAATAATATATATACATTGCACAACCATTTATGCAGTTTATTCTATTTACACATATGTTTTCCTAACATAAAATATATATATCAAATTACATGAATTGAAAGATTTCTATACTTGCACAACCTGACCATCATTTGTTGGCCCGGGATCATTAATTTCAACGTCTTGGAATCTTGCTTGCTCTGGCCCAATACCTAAATCCATGTTTAGGAAAGTCTGATAATCGACAACAGGCCTATCAGATATGCGAAGGTCATGTGAATCTTCTCTGCCAAATATTGCCAAACGACGCGCAACTGCATTCCTATTAGGGTGAACCAAATTAAGTTCATAACAGATGCTATTATCATTAAGCCTTGAAAGAATAAGCCTGAAAGTATGTCTAGTATATGGTGTAATTCCTTCTTCTTTGTAATATTTGCATTCACAATATGCTTGTATATTGTCAGTTTCAATGATAACACTTCGTAAAAATCCTGGAATGCATGACGCATGCCTAATAGAATAGCCCAAAATGCACTATTTAGGTTTGTGAGGCCTGGAATTGTGCAATAAGTCAGTCTGAGAAGATGGCCTCCAGCGTCTCTTACTACAACACCAATACCGTTTCTATTGTCGCCTTCAGGAACATTCTGAATAAACTCACTATGCACATTGATCTTCACCCAACCATTAGAAGGAAACTGTTATACACGCTCAACATGTTCCATTCTCCTTAAATTTGTAAAACAAAAGATAACTGTTTGTTGTTGTAAATTGATTATATCAGATATTATAAACTGATTCTTGCAAGTAGTATATAAAGAAAATAGTTCAAGAGATGTGTCGATTGCAAATAGTTGTAGAGTTTTAAAGAACTAAAATATAAAATTAGAGAGTTGAGGAGATGTGTCTATTACAAATATTTCTAGAGCTTTAAATAACTAAAACTGTTGGAATAGTTTAGATTACAATGTTGTTTAATAAGGTGTCCAAAATTCGTTGTATAGTCTATAGAACCAATTTTCCAGGAATAAAAAATATGGTTATAAGGGAATATAAGTATTAGACTATCCATTTAATTGCTTTCGGAAACGTAGATAACAAATATTCTAAATTATGTGAGAATTACGGAGCATTTTTGTGCTCGGTAGATCTCACATATCATATGTTTAAATATCTATTTTAACAATGATAAAGGAATGTTCAAACAAAAAGAGGATCATAAAGACGAATCTTTCATTTTGGCCAAAGTTGATGTCATAATGTTTAAACTTGAAAATACAGTAGTTCGTCAGGAGAAATATTGTTAAACAAACTTATTACATTTAAATAGTAGAAACATTGAACGATATAACGTCATCTTCTTCGATCATTTCAAATCTTAGTTTGTCATGCACTGAGAGTTTGCTTTCGTTCACAAACTTATCCCATCCACCAGAAAATCGAGGCCTGGAATGTATACAAACCACTCTGACTTTTCAACAGCGTCTATTCATTATCAGAAGAACGTTGTTCACATTCACCCATTTTTCATCCTCCGGAATTATCCATGGTGGAATATACTATTAAACATGAAAAGTAACATATCAATTGAACTGCTCTAGTTTGAACATACAGTATGTGAAAAAATGTAAAGTAATTTCGTACCACTCCATGAGAATTCTGGTCTAGATTTGATCGAATGAGCATAACATCGAATACCCGATTGTTGTAATTCTGATGAATTGTTCGGATGACAGGGTTTGCATAATATATTAATACAATGTAAATATCAAATCGGAATGCTTTCTATGAAAAAACAATTTAGAAAAGAGGTGTCTAAAAAACCATCGGTGCCTGTTGATATAGGGAAGGTCCTTTCGACTCTTTTTCTGGAAAAAATGAAAACAACAAACTCATTCTTGGAAGTCAGTTGGAAGAGAAGAGTATCACCAGCTTTCAAATATTTCTTCTTGAAGACTGCTCCGAGATTTATAATTTGTTTACTCGTTGCTGAAAAATAAACTCATAATTATTTCCATTCGGAAGTCTGAGAAAATTATAAAGGCAAGTACAATCATAAACATACACATATTGTAATTATATAAGGTAATACGATATTATATTGATAATATATTGATATTAGAGATTCTCAATAATTCAAATATGGTTTTCCACAATAGCCGTAATTTTTTTTAGAAAATTTAATGAAAATTACAAAATCTATTGTATCAATACATAAAGTAATACAATTCGGTCCTTCTCAAATTCTAAAGTATATTTTCAATACAATTATATCAAGAAAGTAAAAGTATAGTATGCTAGATGGTGTTATATTTAAACTCAATAACATATACTCGTTTCGTCATTTAGCCCTAATTATATTTTTTAGAGAACGTCCGACACGTTTTTAAGTTGTATATAAATTATAGTTTTATATTTTTTTAAACAATTTTGATTTTTCTGAATAAAAAATAAAACTTTCGACATTTTCTCAAAAAATGACAATTGTAAAAATTATATTTTGTATATGAGATACTTTTTATGAATATTAAAATACGTTATTGACACTTTATGTTGATGTGACAAATTGGAATAGACTGAGGGACTAGTAAAATAATATGTATAACAATATGTTTCTCCTTTTTATGTAAATATAAATAATTTAAATAAATTTCCAAATGAAAAAAAAGCAAAGGACCGGTGTCATTCAATATATTTAAATTTTCCCCAAAACCAAAATAAGTAAAACCCAATTATTAATTACTCAAAAATATATAGTGGATAGTTGGGTAAAAGGGGGGAAAACACAAATGGTTAGTGAGCAGAACAGTAGAGAGAATTGCTGAGGAGTTTTGAGATTCTGAATCAAGAAGAACAATCAGCTACCAACATCAGACATAAACATGTTTGCAATTTCATTTCTTTTGATCTATATACATTGATTTATAGACTGTATTGAATGAAACCTGTATTATGTTTATTTAGCGAAAATAAACCTGTATTATGTTTATGTGTTTTAGCTGACATGAACTCTTCATCATATTGTTCTTCATTGAAGTATTAGATCCAATATGAACTTGTAATTAGGAGCCTAATCGATTGTTCACTATCATAAACTACAGATAACGGACAATGTCGAGTTCAATTCCTATGTACTCAAATACAGGTGCACATGTTTCCATAAATTAGCATGATATTTTATTTACATATAATGTTTTTCCTTAAATATATCATATATCTGTTTCAGTACTTCAATTAAATGATTGTCATTGATAGGTGAACAATCAGACAACAGATTTCAGTTTACTTATCAATGTAAAGGAGGTATCTTGATCACTGTTGCTCCTATAAGTATATCACAATTTGGTTAAGGGTTTACATCTTAAAGTGAATTATAAATTGATATAGACAACTTATTAATTTTGTAGGAAATACCTTCTTCACTTGCACAGAGGTTTGGCACTAATATCCCGAGAACAGTAACCTTTGGTTTGAAAAATGGCAAAATTTTCACAGGAACTTATACCAGAAGTGATGAGAGACTTGGTGGACTAATGCCTTTAATAAGGAAAAACTATATACAACCTTATGATAAGGTCACTTTCTGTCATACGGGAGCAGGACAGTTTAGACTTGAAATTGTTGATAGCGACGACATTGAGAGATTCATGACTAATGGTGAGGACCGCCTAAAACCATGTCTTGTTTGCTATATTTCTTATAAACATGTTTGTAATATGTTTTGATGGTTATATGATGAAATTATAAATTCCATGATGAATTAGGAAATGGCTTGGTGGATATGGAAGCTGAAATTGAAGAAGGTGCTCCTGTTCAATTTATATCAATTATAAAGCCATCAAATGTGAATAATAGTTCACACGGAGTGGTACAATTTCAAATAACTTACAGAACTAATAATTTGTGACATGCCGAAAAACATTCTTTCAGCTTTAATTTGGAAACTTCTCATACGTCTAATCAAATATTACATTTGTTTCATCTGTAGCTCATTCCTAAAGAAATCCATCCATTCCATCATGCGTTCAAAGCTGGTGATGAGGTAACATTGGTCAGAAATGCAAAAAGTTGGAAAGTTGGCATTGTTCTTTCTAATGGGGTACCGAGATTTTTGGCAGGATGGAATAAATTCAGCAGCGATAACAAACTAAAGGTTGTAGATAGATTGATTTTTAATTTCTCAGACAGTGTTGACGGTGCTGTATTCAATGTTGAAGTTTAGAACTACAGATATTACAATCATGTCGTTAAACCACCTATAATTTTTGTTTGAAAACTTATTCATGGCTTGATGCCTTAAACTTTGATGTTGTTTTGTGAATTATGATGGATATTTGATTTTATGTTAATGATTTGTAGACTCAAAGGTACTGATCAACATGAACTTAATGATTGTTTGGGTTTGTTTGTGACGATAAGGCCTAAATATGCAGACTACATGTGTCACGAGGCTACCACCATATTTAAATAGTTCTTTTATTCGTCTTCTTAAACCATGCTACATGTTTATTATAATAAAAATTACATTAACATACTTTATAATAAACTTATAATAACAAATTAAAAAAATAGATTCCACTATTACAATAATAAAGTATTTAAATCACTCATCCTTCTGTTGATCTTTACCAAAAGGTTGCAATCATTTAATCAACATTGCAAATACCTACATATAACACAATCTAACGATAAGGAAAATTAAATACTTAAGAAAACAAAAAAGAAATTAACATAAATAAGTATAGTAGCCTGTATACCGATTCCTCAATGCTTCCACCTCTGGAATTTCAGGATTTACATAAATTGCAGAAAAGGGCAGATTTGTGATGAACGTACGTCCTGTAAAAATGAAGTATGTTTTAATTATAAACAATTTCTTATAACCTGAATGACAGCAAATAAGTGTGTATACCAATAGAAGCATTAAAAACAATACCAGAAATTATTTATTATCTAAAAAGTGATAGTATGACAACTACCGATTGTTGAATATCGTGGTAAAACAATTCATTCGCCTCTTTAGCTAAATCTCCCAAAATTTTTACTTCAACTTTGGACATGCCATCACTAACATAAAAATTTAGGCATTTGGTTTCGCCATAAACCTTCTGTACAGACGTAGAGTGGATCTCTTGGTACACAACTCCGATTATATCTAAGTTTACAAAAAAGTATATGAAAAAAATTATTGATACTAAATGTATTTCATTGTCCGGAAGTATCATGTGTATCAAACTATCACTTTACTGCCATCAAATGATATTTTGAGCATAACATTGCTGAAATACCTGGTGCGGCAAGAGGAGAGTCATCAAGACCATCATGAGAATAGTTATTTCCAATATTATTAGTAAGGTTTTGCAAGCTCACAAAATGATACTTCTGTAATGGAACACTCCAATCATCACCGATAACATGTTTTATAATAGTTGACTATGAAAAGTATTTTTTAATCAGTGAAGAATTTTCACTTGGAGCCTTCATAACTCGTACGCATCGAAAGTGTACTATTTCATATATATTCCCTTCGACAAAGGTTTATGAAAATACACTTAGTAACTCCAATGGGATAACAGCATGAAATCGTACATTCTGAAATAGTAAGATGTTCACAACCAAGATAAAATGTGTAAATAACCGGCTTTTCAATAATTATATTTTCAAAAATTTAGATCTTACATTTTTGTCAAGAAGAATCAAATTTAATCCTTCTATACTATTTTCCATATCGCCAAAGGTAAGTCAGACTCTAATCACTTGTTGAATGATGAAGTGATGATAGACAACTGAAATTATCTCCTATACAGCAAACATATAAGAGATGATATGTAAGTCATCTTTGTGTTTCTTATCATTTGTGGCATGTAATTGGTACTACTCATACACATAGAATTAACATTGGAAAATTGAATTCAAACATGAAAGTCATACTCACCCTCGGACATTGTTTGTGGTAGTGGGATATTGAGGTATTAAGAGTTCAAAAAATTATGGTTTTATATATGTTGATTATGAGTAATGGAGGTAATTTTAACGTGTATGAAGACAAATCTTCTAATTTTTGGTAATTTTAATGATTGATTTTTGTTAGAATCTTAAAGATTGTGAACTACTATAAATTAATTAGGTATAATATCTCTTAAAATTTACAAAAATAAAATCGAATAATCATGTTATATTAATAAACAAATGATATGGTTGATTATGATGAACAATGAAAGTTCCTTAAAAATGGAAAAATAGATATATACAAATCTTGTTGATGAAACAGAAGACAACTGTATAATACATATCTAATTGACATTATTCCATATATGGATAAGTTCAAAATGACAACATCAAGATGTAATAAATTACATATGCTTAGGTAACTTGATTATGTTATAAAGTTGTTATTAGTAACATATATGGACATGGATTATATCAGGTAAAATCAAACGTTAAGTTTGTGTACAAATAATCTGTCTAGAGAAGGAAAACCCTTTGTTAAGTATATTTATATGATCAAATATCACCAAGCTTTGGTAAATTATAGAATACTTCCTCATATACAATATTAGACGTAATATTTGAATAACATCCAGTATCATCTAATATCAGAATATGAAGTCCTTCTGGATAAGTTACTCTTGAAACAACTACATAAAGTTGACCATGCGAGAACATTGATCTCGGTAAATACAATCCAACAGTATTGAGAGGCTGTCCTTGGCTTTTGTTAATGGTCATGGCAAAAAAGAGTTGCAAGGGAAATTGAGTTCTTTTGAATTCAAATGGCCATTTGGTGTCGGTTGGAACCATATCAATTCTTGGTATAAGGTGTTTTGATCCAACATTGGAACCACAAAGAATCTCACATTCTACAGATTTTTTTTGCATGCAGTGACTATCATTCGTGTACCGTTACATAAACCAAGAATCTGATTCAAATTCCGCATTAACATCACGGTACAACCAACTTTAATCTGTAACTCATGCTTTGGCAAGCAGGGCGTGTTAATTGAATTCAGGTATTCTACTGGAAAGGCAGTATCAAAATCATTATCCTCACCTCCATTGTCATCTATTAAATCATGACTGAAATAGGTATGAGTTTTACCTGGGATTTTCTCAATCACAAAGTCATTTATATCATCCACCAGACTATTTGTAGGAGCAAGGATTGCTCTGGATCTAAGATAATCGTAAGAAGACATGTTCGATAGAAAATCTGGATAGGTTATGTCAAATAAAGACTGAATTGGATTATCTGTTCCACGAACAATAAACTGCTCTGGAATTTCAAAATCTATCAAACCATCATCTCCAGGGTTCTCAGTAATGCTATGGACTGTGCCATTGCCAAAGGCAAGCTGCCATTTAGAAAATTCAGCAATTATCTTGTTGGGCTCTAAAGAATTTCCCGAATGAAGTCTCATGTTCTGACGTAAGGTGAAGACTTTATAGAAATCCCACAGCTTTGATCGATTCAGCATTGATCCAACGGTCTCTCCTCGGGAAGCTTTTGGGATAACCGGTAGTGTTTGGCGATAATCTCCACCAAATACAACAGTTATTCCACCGAATGACCTTGATGATCTACTTGAATCAATAGGAGCCATAATATCTCTTAAACAATTATCAACACTCTCAATACCATGCCTATGCCGCATATGTGCTTCATCCCAGATGATTAAACTTGTGTTTTATAATAATTCAGCAAGATCAGTACCGTGCTTTATTCCAGCTACTAAGATTTGGTCTACAATGATAGGTATATGAAAACATGAGTGAGCCATCCGACCACCATCTAGAAAAATAGCTGCAATTCTCGATGAGGCTACTGGAAAAATAATTTTACGCTCAGAACGAAGGCGACATAGAAGTGTCTGCCAGACAAATGTTTTCCCATACCCGCCACTTTCATAGACAAAGAATTGTTTTCTTTTGTTAGATTATACTTTCGACAATAGCCTCATACACTTCCTTTTGCTCTCTATTCAACTTGATATAATTCTCATCATGTTGCCTTTTCATTTTCTCTGTGTTGTAACCTATTTTTTGCCTATTTCTTCAGCAATTAAACCATTGCCACTGTTGTAAAGAAAGAGTTCTGGAGGATACGACATTGTCGGGAAATCTTTTAAGCTCTTTCCAATATCGTTCAGGAGTTTTTCAATTTCTGCAAGAATAATTATAAAATAGTTTAACTATTCTATTCAAATCATGTATACAGATTATATAATTATGGAAAATACAAATGTTTTATACTCTTGATAAGCAAACAGAAAACGACTAAAGAGTGGAAAGATATGTAAGTATTAAGATTGAAATATAAATTTAAAGATAGTCATACCCGCAAGAGCAAAATTTTGAATGTCACAATCTGGGAGATGTAAATTCCTGTTACGACTTTCTTTACATTTTAGCAGGATGATATCGTCAGACATACATTTCCACTGAGCATTCCATAAAAACAACGGATCAGAGATTGAGCAATATGCCAAAATGTTAAAAAACATTTCACGAAGCTGTTTCACAAGAGATGAGTGAGAATTCTCGACCATTGCTTCGTGCCATTGACTGTCATTCTGAAGAAGCCCCATAGCAGCACATGCTTCCTTGAAACTTTCAAAAACATGACCTTCAACCTTTCTTAGCTCGTCAAATGAAGTGGAACCTTTTCTCCGCATAAGTAACATGCGGAGATACAACAAATCACCACCAGTAGCATGTACTTCGGTTAATCTGCCAACTACATCACCTCTTTGGCGAGGTCTCCATTTACACTCTCGGGGGAGCCACGTAAAATGCGTAGAAAATTCAACATAGGTAAAATCTCGAGCGGTTGGAAATTCTTTATTAGCTTCAAACCAAGCCTCAAGTTTTGTCCTTTTACTATCCACCTATTGAACAACTTCGGATAGTGTTGTACCTGTTCTAAAACTGACGTATTTGTTGCCGGGTAAATGAATAAGTAATCTATCAACAGATGGCCACCGAGAATGTACATCAAAACCAAATATTCTTCATGCTGCTTCAGAGGCACAAACATAACGACCATCAAGATATTGCTTTACTTCATTTAAACAGGATTGCTTCTTCGATACACTACTATCAGGCACCTAGTTCTTTTTTTAAGGACCATAGTAGCAGTATCATAACCTTTAAGACAGTAATTGAATAGATACTTAAGGGGTCAAGCACTGTTACATACCTCAAGATTTATATGGTATTGAAAAAGAACCAATAAGTCTCTATCAAATGGAACAACAAACCTATTGTCCAAAAATGCCTTTCTTTTTTATACTTCTGCCAGTGTTGCATCTATGATAAATGGGAAAACCACAATCATCAATATACGTGTTACCATTGAACCTACATATGATGTACCGAAAAATACTGTTAAAAAATGAGCCGATTCTGTATATAATTAAATGGCAAAATTATAATATGTTGACATGATATTGGTTTAAATTGATTCATACAAGCCAAGTAAATATAAAAAATTAAAGTTTATAATTATGTATGATACCTCTTAGTAAAGTGTCTCATACATCTTCCTTTAACCATGCAAGGTGAATAGGTGTTGTCAACTCCACAGGGACCATGAATCATGTAATTGCTGACAGCGGCATAACCAACAGGATCTGTATCTTTGTCAGGTATTTCAGCACTGACCAGAGCATCTATTTGAGCAACTATTTTGGGCCTAGCATCCGGGTGTAGCCAAATCAACATATGCATGTGTGGAAGACCCCATTTTTGAAATTTTATTACATGCATAACTGTATAATGCGTTAGAGTTGAATTATCAGAGTAAAGAGTCTCTGAACTGTCATAATAGGAAAGGTTAATAAATAAATACCTCCTATGCATTTTCCAAAGTAGTTTTCCATCTTTATCAAATGCATTAGCTGATCCAATTTGAGTTTAAAAACTCTTGACACTATGTCAGGTGCATCGCACACATAAACACCTAGTAAAGATTTCATCATCTCGGTTATTTCAGGGCACTTTTTATTACATGTCATTGTCAGGAAAAGAGAAGGGTGTCCAATAGCCCTACATAATGCAAGTGCATCCTTAAAATTTTGTGACATATACCTTTGTGAACCTGTGAAGGATGCAGGTAATACAACAGCTTTCCCAATATAATTAGGATTGTGATCACCTTTACGCAAAGCATCTCGGATGGAAGTATACAGATCTGACCTTATAGTTGTTTGGTGAGTAGTAACCCAATCCAACAGATACTGTTCAATTGCACAAAAGGAATCAACGACATATTGTTGCCACAAATGACCTGATAAATGCAGAGTCAACCCTAACACATAAAAAAATGATTTATATAATGTGTTATATGAGAAATCCTGATCAATTTCATGAAGCTAGTAAACATATCCTGGAAAAAAATAAACAAAGTAAAGGTTAAAGTATACCTTCAGAATGGCGAATCATCAACTTATAGCAATAATATTCTTTCATGGAAATATATTCTCGATGCTTCTTTTCAAAATCATTATCATCAGGATTTAAATCGGCTGATTTCGAAAATTTTGTTTTAATCAATGGAATCTTTGTATGAAAACCTTCTTCTGCATGGGGGAACAAAAGTGGATACTGGAGCTGCATAAAAAAATGTCAGTTTCCCAAACCCTCTGAAGTGATTTTGTACGCGTCTCCACAATTGTATCCCGAAAACCTAATGAATCTCCATTAGCACTTACTATCAGACCTCCAACCTCATCTGTTGGTCCAATAATATTGAGACGACCACTCGCTGATTGAGAAGATAAGAGAAACAATCTAAACTCATCTTGTTCATTATATTTGAAGCGCTCACGTGCAGTATGAAATTGCCTAACCAATTCATTATGTTGATTTAACATGTCCATCAAAGCTTCAACAATGCTCTCGTCAATTTCATCTCTGGATCCACCAATTAGATTCATCCTATTCTCCAGTTCATTTTCAGTATCATAGATGTATACTTGACAAAACTTGGGAGATTCTCCATCTGCCGGGAGCATACTACCAAGAAGATGAAGATTTTGACCTTTGACCTTAAAGCAATATGGTGCTCCTCCCTTGTTAATTTTGTGATCTATTTTTCCACCACTGGAACACATCACAAATAATGAATTATAAAGATGATGGTTTAACTTGAAGTGGATAGTCCTCTCGCTTCCGTATAGTAATGATCTTAGTGGCTCAGTAGGTTGTTTCTCAGGTGGGAGCTGAACCTGTCCATTCTTGCATCATAGAGAAAAGGTAGGATTACTGTTTTTGTTGGATTTGTTGTTCCATTCCATGTTCCACATAAGGGCACCACACTTAACACATGTTGAGGTTGGCGGACCAATATTAACATAACCATCCCAAAGATTAATCCCAGGCAAATCCACGGGTTCAGCTTCTGCAGTAATACCAAAAAAAAAGTGCATCCATTAAATGTATTTAATTACGTGCGACAGACCTGCCTAGTTTTGAACAAAGTAAGCTCCAAAAATACCTTCATCAAAAAGTTCTTCCACATGTGTTCCATCATATGCGTCGTCAAAATTATTAATCAGGTTGGCAGCCACGTGAGAAGGTAATCGTTTGTCGATAGTATTGGAGTTCTGCCTAAGTGAAACATCTGCAATTAAATTTGATAATCAGAATATGGATTCTCATGACCATTCCTGGAAATAAGATTAATCTGACAAAATTCAAATTCTCATACTCTGTGAAGCAGGATCAATATTCTCCTTAGTTTTTTCTTTGTTACGTAGTATTGTAGATATGCTAGGGCCTCTATAACGTCTCTTCGATTCTATTGAAAAGGCTTCAACATAATATATAAATATATTCCAAAATATGTAAATTCGTCATAAATCCTTACCTCATATATCGGGTTAAAAAATGGAAGAACACCATTACTTGATATATTTGATTCAGAATGAGCCTTTGACATTTTTTTTTGTGGAATATATGATTTGACACTTGAAGGCGGAATGGTACCTAAAAAAACAATTCATTATGCAGATATATAGAGCATAATAATGGACTACTACTGATCAAGGAATAAGAACTGATAACTTACGATTAGATAAACATGATATGTTTGGGCTGTTATTGGAAAGCGGTGTGTGATTCATTATTGCTTGACCAAAGCCTAAGAAAAACAAAATCAATTATAACATCTAATAAATTAGAAAACTAAACATATGGTTAAATCACGATCTGTATCTTTAGTTGGATACAGCCACATAAGGTGTCATGCAAACATGGTTAAATCAATTATCTTAAATCGGGGGCAAAAATTATGAATAAAGTTTGAAACCAACATAAAGGTGCTGGCATTGTGAGATCTCGATGACATAATTGGTGTATTATTGCTTGACGCGGGTTATACTGATATATTTTTGGTAGGAGTTAATCCTACAAATATCAATTCATAAACCATAACAACAACTTAAGTATAATATAGATATATATATATATATAAGTGATCTGGATAGAGAAAGGATTAAGAACTGAACACTCACGATTAGATATACAGGATAGTACTAGGTTGTTATTGCAAAGCGGACTATAATTCAGCTGAGCTTTACCAGAGCCTGAAACAAAGAAACAAAGTAGAAACAAACATTATAAATCAATGTAATTCTCTAAATTTTGACTAAATGTTTGTCTACATAACTTACGGCTATTGGCAAGGTGAGATCTCGATGACATTATAGTAGAGGTTCTGCTAGATGTTGAATTTCTTATTATATCACTTTGCTGAGAACCTGATAGTTGATGAATGATATAAGATCAAAGATTAGTAGTATGTATATTTACAGAATATATATGACAGGATAATGTCATCAAGAAATATACCAACGCTATTTGAAGTAAAATTCTCTTTATCTGTAACTGATGATTGAACTACATAACAATAAATGGATATGGAAAATCAAACAAAAGACGATGAACTGCAACGTAGTATGTTAAGATATGCTGCAAATACAGAATACCTGGATTTTCCAAACCATTACGATTCATGTTGAGCAACCTATTGCGTAGAAACCTGTCTAAAGCTGACTCACGACCTCGACAAACTAGGCTCAAAAGTTTAATTTATACATTATTAAACATAATCATTCTAAGATACATTACAAATCTTTAAATTGTTGAAAAAATAGACATACTATAGTCACCAGACATGATCTGTGCTTCAGTAGTCGGCACAGGCTGAGATATATTTCGTCGGATATCTGATCTATTCTCATCCAGAGGTCGGAGAATCGGATCGCATATCTGTCCACGACCTCATTGCTTAACAGCTAAAACAAATACTAAATGTGACAAAAATGACTACAAAATAGCAATAACAACGTTTAAAGAAAACAAAGAGAAAGTATGATTATGTAGACTCGTACCAGGACCGTTATCATCAAAGGTAGTAGAACGTTTGCTCCCATTCATAGCTTATTTGGTATGCAATTAGTCCTATCAATACAAACGTATAAAAAATAGAGAACAAAACCCTTGATTATGCAGATTCATACCAGGCCCAAGGTCATAGAAGATAGCAGATTGTTTCCTCATGTTCAAAGCTTTAACCTACACGCCTCTGATGATGTGATGAGCCCAGCTTCTGTCATTACTGCACAACAAACATAATAGCTTTGGTTAAACATTGTCGGACAAAATCTTGATCATAACAGAAAGCGTGAAACAAAAAAACAATAGCAGATGATGAATGATGATGTATACAATTATTAATATTCATGTATATTTCCTAGTAAAAAATAAAGAAAAAGGTAAAGATTATCAAGGAAAGTAGTAATAAATTTTGAATTTGAATTACTGAAAACATGATTTGTGGATCTGTAATTGATTGGGTATAATGACATATCAATTTTAAAAATATGTTTGATCTTTTTAAAATGCAAAAATAATTTTTTAATAATTATAAATACCATTTAAGATATGGATACTCCATGGATCTTTGCAATTTTGTATAGGAATTAGTTGATTTAGGAATATGGGTCGACCCACTGGTCAAATTTTGAAAAAATGGGTCAAAATAATTACAAAAGTGACATTCTTAGTACAAATGTTGGGGTCTCTTCACTAGTGCTCATTAATATATAATAGATACTGAACTTTAAGTTATAAGGTAATTTTTAAAAAAAATCCTAAATGGGCCCAGTGTTTAGCATGGAGATAGAGCGGTTCCATGCCAAAAAATAATGATTTTCTTTACCTTATTTAATTTTAATGAATTTACGGTGCTATTTTAAATTATAAATACTTACTTGATCAAAGATTAGTATAAGGTTTGATGCTTACCATTCTTATTAATTGGAAGTCATCAGATCTTACTTTGGGTATGACGCAATTACTAATTATCCTTGTCAGTACACTAATTTCGGGTATTCAAGTAAATAGTAAAGAACAATACTAATTCATCATTTTCAGCTAATCAAAAAATCGAGAAATAAGTCTTGTCAACTGACATGGTTTGAGAGTTAGGGCGTTTAAGTCATGTCTGCTTCGTTTATTTCATTTCTATTTTGTTTCAATCATATTAGTTCTTGTTACTACTGTCTTTATAATTAGTTCTTGTTACTACCGTCTTTTAATCACCATGGCTAAGGAAATGATTAATATGTATGACATGGAGGAAGGGTTTGCAATGATTAGTCTAGACGATGAAGAGCAGGAAGGCTTGGTTTATGAGGAGGAAGTGGTGGAATCAAGTGAGATCGATCTCAGATGGGGCCTCGTAGGTCATTTTTTGACAAACTCACTTATCGATTTCCATGCAATGAAGCATAAATTAGGTTCTTTATGGAGGTCAGGGAGAGGAATGTATGTGAAACAGATCGACACGAACATATATTTGTTCCAGTGAGTTGGACATTAAAAGAGTCATTGAAGGTAGTCCCTGGACGTTTGGTAGATTCCATATGGTGTTTGAAAGATTGAAGGAAAGGGACAATCCTAGAATAATACATATGAACATGATGGATATATGAGTTCAATTACATGACTTGACTGCAGGTTTCATATCTCAACGGGGGTAAATGATATAGGAAATTATATTGGCGTATTTGTGGAGTCAGATATTAACAACTTTGTAGGAGTGTAGAGGGAGTTCTTAAGGGTGAGAGTATCTATTGCACTGGAGAAACCATTGAATAGAAGAATGAAACTAAAGAAGAATGACCATAGTTGGAGTTGGGTGAATTTCAAATATGAAGCAATTCCAACCTTTTGCCTCATTTGTGGTATTGTTGTACATGGAGAAAAGTACCGTGAAAGGCTGTTTGATAAACCGGGAAAGATTATAGAGAGGCCGCATGGTGTGTGGATGAGGGCAGAATCAAAACGTAGATCATATGCCATGGGGGCGAAGTCGTTACGATAAGGTGGAGCTACTCCGGCAACAAGCATGGCGGCAGATGGTGGGGAACATGATAACAGGTTTGGTGGCGAGAATGTAGGATAGGGAGATAATATTGCAAAAATATGAGGGAATATTGTTGAAAATGCCTTGTCAATCAAAACAAAAAGTTATAGAGAAAATCAAGGAATTTATAAATTAAAAGATGAGGTGCAACAAACTCAAAATCTGACTATACAAGGAAAGTCGTTACAAGGAGCGGGAGAATTTTTTGAATCAGATATGAGCGAAATTTACGTAACATATCAAAAAAGGAGAAGGAAAGATAATCAATGGGAGGACGGGCCTGATTAAAATGCATTGTCAGAAAAAGAAGACATGGATTTACAGGAGACTGACACGATGGAGAAACGGAACTAAAAAAATGAAGTATTGCGGGTGTTGCGACACAGGCCCGCCTCTTCTCATGAGAACTATCAGTTGGAACTGCCAAGTTTTAGGGCTTCCTTGGAAAGTTCAGTTCCTTAAACAGTTGATTCGTCAAACAAAGCCTACGTTTATCTTTTTGTGTGAAATTATTAGTCAAAATGAGAGAATGGAATGGATTCAAAATTCATTGGGCTATGAGGGAATGATATTGGTTGAACCACAATGAAGGAGTGGAGGTTTGGCATTGATGTGGAGAGAGGAGAACCAAGCAATCTTATGGAGTATTCAAATAATCATATAGATATGGAGACAAAGGTGAATGACATGAGTTCTTGGAGATTAACAGGTTTGTATGGGGAGCCAAATAGAAATAACAGAAGGAAAACATGGGACCTATTAATAAATTTAGCTCGAGATTCTAACTTATCGTGGTGCACGATTGGAGATTTAAATAACACTCTATCGCATAATGATTAGCGAGGAGGAGCTAAATATTTAGACTGGCTCATTGAGGGCTTCACCGAATCAATATCGGATGCTGGCTTACTAGATATGGCTATCGAAGGGCACCAGTTCACATGAGAAAAAGGAAGAAATACTGAAAATTAGATAGAATCGAGGTTGGATAGAGCATTAGTAAATGTCGATTGGTTGAACCTATTCCATGTAGCTAAGTTATACAATATGGAAGGGTCCCCTTTGGACCACAACTCCATTCACTCAGAATTGAAAGTAGAAGTACAGGCCAGGGAAGCAGGCATTTTCGTTTTCAGAACGCGTCGCTAATGGAGCCATTATGTTACCAGATAGTTAAGCACAATTGGGAAAGCACAAAAAATGCAAATATCAGCGACAAAATAAAATATTATGGAGAAAGTTTGCAAGAGTGGGGCAAGGGAATTATTGGAAATTTTAATAGTCGCATAAAAGAATGTAAGATGGATATTAAGTGACTAAGAAGTAGAAGAGATGCAGTTGCGTTGGAATAATACAGGGATGCAAAAAATAACCTGTTTATGATATTGGAGCAGAAAGAGGTATACTGGAAACACCGTTCAAAACAATTATGGCTTATGTTAGATATTGAGTGCAACACAGGGGGGGTGAATGTGTTTTCTTTAATTGTAGGCTTTTTTAAACTATTTGGATATGGTGAACAAACAATCTAACTTGTAGAAATATTGTGTTTAGCAGAGTTAATAAAGCATGCACAACAAACACAGTATTTTCAAAACTCACTTAACTTTGTATTAAAATTAAGTATGTCTTACTACAAATTTCTGGGTTTTTTGTAAGTAAAGAACTCAGCTTCTTTCTTGAGAGAGTTACAAAAAAAATCTAGATCTATTTGTTACAACTAAAAAACAAAGGGCCGGTGTTTACTTTATAGATTAGTAAACACGAGTTTACACAACATGCAATAAGATGAACTAAACCCTACTTTAAGTTATCTAAAACTTTCCATTTCTGGGTTAGTAAATCCTTGCGAATCTTGTAAGTCTGTGACCTTCCTTTGTCAGTTAATCTTGGCCCTTGATCTTGCACTCTTCAAGCTGCTTTTGTAGACTTTTCAATCTAAGTGATTAAATCATTTGTTGATTAATAATCTTTGAATCTTTAACTTGTCTGCATTCTATACTTGAGGTTCATATCAAGATCTCCAGTTTGATGTATAGCGAGCTGACATCTCGATAAGTATAATGGCTTATCGAGAACTCTGAGTTCTCTAAAAGTGTTTTGACTTGTCGAGGTCTCTGAATTCTCTTTAAGTGTCTTTGACTAGTCGAGGTCTCTGAGTTCTCTAGAAGTGAACTTGGCTTGTCGAGGTCTCCAAATCTCTGCATGTAGAAATGGCTTGTCGATATCTCTGAGATCTCTATATGCATTTTGACTTGTCGATATCTCTGAGATCTCTAATGAGAAATTGATGTTAGGTCTGTAATCAACTATAAAGGGGGGGTGAATACAGTTTATGCAAATAATTCGACAAAGCTTCAATCGAATCAACAGTTTTTATATTAACAGATAAAAACTGATTAGAAATTAGGGGTGACTAGAAGACCACACAAACCGCAAAAATCGCCTGCACCGTAAAACGTGGTTTTTAATTTTCGTGGTGCGGTTGCGGTTTGAATTTTTGATAAACCGCTCGGTGCGGTGCAAGTTGTGGTTTTAAATTTATGAAATGCGGTTCAAATCGCACCACACCGCAATATTTATTATGTTATAAATAATGAACTCATTTAATAGAACTTAAGAGCTATGGTAGACTTAAGGTATTTTTCTACCTTCGGTTACTTGCTCTCATACAGGGAGATCGGTGGCTTGGTAAAATGACTACTCTGCTACATTAGCTACCAAAAATATAAAACATATAGACTTGCAATTAACCACTGTTGTGCACTAGTTATTTTTTAACCAGTTATAAAAATAATAACTTAGATTTTTTTTAGAATAATTTTAACTTATAATTTATAAGTTATTTTTGTTTTGTAATTGAATTCCTAAAAAAGTTAAACTTTCTAGTGTGTAATTTCTAATTTGTATTATTGAAGAATATTGGGGACTTTGTGTTATATTATTCGGATATTTGATTAAATTTAAGTTTTGTATTTTATTTAAATTTAAGTTTTGTATTTTATTTAAATTTTTCGAACTTGTAAAGTATAAACCGCAGTGAACCGCACCACACCACATTTTCGTGGTGTGGTTTATGCGGTTTTTGAGGGTAAGCGGTGTGGGTGCGGTTTGAAAATTTGATCAAACCGCATGCGTGGTTTGGTTTGCGGTTTGAGGAAACAACTGCACCGCCCGCATCGCACTCACCCCTTTTAGAAATGTACACTCTCAAAAGGATGAAAAAATATCCTTGAGAGCTGCTAGGTTATGTGAATGATATAATAATGTCCGCAATGCTTATAACATGAACCTAATATGTCCTTTATATAGAGCACAATTACACAATCAATAAGGAATCCTATTCTATAACAATAAAGAAACCTATTACATATCCATGTATGATTGCTTCTGAGATAAAGTCCTTCACCGCCTTGAATTCCTGCTTTCCTTTTCCTCCTTGAATATTTAATGACATCATTTGCTGATCATCAAGTATTGATATAAGTACTGATGACATCACTATTCAGTAAATACTGATATAAGTCATGATAAAAACTTCTGATAGTTTTTGTCCAGATATCATCAATTATATCTAACAATCTCCCCCAACTTGTGCATTATGAAATATGTACAAGTTCCAATTGACGATGTCAAAACTATCTAAATGCAGAAATCAAGTAAATATATTCTTTCTTACTTTAGTGAATATCAGACTTTACTCTTCATTCTGAACTCTAACACAGTCTGGAAAATCTTCAAGAAACTTCCTTAGCAGATTTTCTTCCATTACATCCAAATACCATTGTATCCTCTGTTTATGTTCTTTCAGTTCATCTGTTGATTCATCATTCTGATAGATAGCATCCCTGAGATAATGTCACTTTGAATTTCCAAGAGATAGATCATCCAGCTTCATAAATCCAATTTTCTTTCCATTAGGATTAAAGGTTAAAACTTTAGACCCAAGACTCATTTCTATCTTGGCTACTCCAATAGGCATATCAACAACATATTCAGTTTGATCAATGTACTTTGGAATATAGTTAGATTTGTAAGAAATTCCTTTCTGCTTTAACTGTATCAGGTTCTTTATGAATGCAGACCATCTAGCAGTTACAAAATTAGTTACCTTGAGAATTGTAACAATAAGTTCCAATTCCTGCCATTGTTTGTCTCTTAACTATTTTTGAGTCAACCTTAAGTTTCTCCCAGACTGTAGAAAATATTTTCTCTCCAATAAGATCAATAACAATTTGAGCTGATATGATCTTCTATAAGTCTTCAAGTATCACATTGTCTCCAATCTCTATCAAATTAGCATGCTTTCATAAAATCAAAGCATCTCCTACAAATGGATTAGCATTTAACCTTCCCAGACCACTTGTGATTTCAGGTCTTCTAGAGTGAGAACTTCCACTATAAATCTTCTTTAATGTTTCAGAAGAATCTCTTCTAGGTGCTAGTTTCTTGCTTCCCCATAGTAGCTTCTTCTTCTCTTCAAGAGTAAGTTCTGGCTTATCAGAGACTATGTCTTCAGAATCAGAATTTGATAACTCGGCTTAAATTGGGTTTAAAGAATCAACAACATGAGCAGTATCAGAGGTTGTGATTGGTTGAATAACAGATTCTTCTTTATTAACTTGAGCAATGTCAGAGGTTAATTTCAATTTTTTAGCTCAATCAGCTCCATGAATCTTCCTTCTTTGGTGAGCTTGACTGACTTCTTCTTCTTCTTCAGCAATTTCATCAGTATCAAAAGATTGAGCAACTGTATAGATTGGATCTATCAGTACTTGTGATTTAGTTGCCTCAGATACTGATTTCTTCTTTATAATAGCTTTGACTTTAGGCTTTGAAAGCTTTGACTTCTCTATTATCTTCTCTTTCCCTTTATGCTTCATGTCAACAGTTAAGATAGTTTGAGATCTGAGAGATCTTTCACCTTCTGTCTGACTTACCTCCCTTATGACTATTCCTTTGGTTGGTTTATTAGAAGGATTATCTTCACAAAGATCTTGAGAGATAACAGCAGTATCAGTATTTGCTGTCTTCATGGAATTCTTTCCCATTCTTCCCAGAATTTGTGCCACTTTATAATATATACAAAATAAGGCATTTTTCACGCGTTTACGGGACCTGTGTCAAAAGAAAGGATGAAGTCTTCCTCTATTTGCCTTAGATGTTCTAGATTAACTCCGAGATTTTCTTTTTTAAAGATTCTTCTACTCAACTCAAAATAAATGCTTGAATCTTTGGATCCTTTTAGAATAAAGTTTTCTTTCTTCCTTTTACTTTCAGAGTTTGAAGATATTGACTTGCTTCTGTACCAGCTTCTATATCCAGAATACCTTGGTTTTCATCAGCAGTTGTGACTTGTAAAGTTTGTTGAGTTGTTGTAGTCACAGTCAGTTCTTTAACTCTTCTTTCACTTCTCTTACCTTCTCCACCTTGTCTAGATTGAGACCTAGTGATTGCTTTTGATGAACCACTACTTCCAACTCGTTCTTCACCTCTTCTCCTTTCACTATCCTTTTGTCCCCCTTATTACCTCTATCAGGATTTTCATCATCAGTATTTATCATTGTTAGCTGCTTGCATTTAGGTTGAACAATTTTCTCCCCCTTTTTGGCATCATCACCAAGCAGTAGAGAAAGAATCAGCTCCATTGAATTATGTACCTCTGTAAGTTGTTCGGACATTTGAACTTGCTTAGCTTCCAATCTAGCTTGATTAGCTTTAATAGTAGTTTTTCTAGAAACTATTGGTGTAATTCGCTTCTGACTTTCCTGATGAGTAGTTAGCCTTGAATCAATCAATGATTCTTTTATCTGATTGATTTGAGAAGTAGTTGCTTCTTGAGCTGTATGTAAGGATCTGATAACTAGAGTAAATGCTTTCAAATATGTCAGCATATCAGGATTTTGAATTCTTTGTTCATCTATTTCCAGATGTGCAACAACATTTGTTCTGGAAATAGGATAAGTATCATCTTTCCATTTAGAAATCTAGATGTCATCAAAATAATCTTGCTTTTTCTTGGCATCTAACTCTTTCAGCTTTTGTTGCCTCACATGATTAGGCATATCTTTAGGGAAGAAAAGATCATCCTTAGGATCTGTAAGAGCATTAGAAAAATTAGATTCTTCACCATCATTAAATTATCCCTCTGCAACTGGATCTCGAACTATCTGCTGAACTTCATCACCGGTTTCAGTATGTAAGATAGAATCATAAATTAGTGCAGTATGTGATCCAGCAGCTTCAAAAGCTTCAATATCATCGGCAGTTAACTCCACATCTTTAAGAATTATAGATAAATGAACTGGAGATTCTAAATTCACTTCCAGAACCTCAGTTCATGTAGAGTGTTATGGTGACCCTTTAACCGATGAAACTTTATGAATGGACTGTTGTGCTACTACATCTTCAGCAACAATTGGGAGTACTTTAGGTGGTGGAATAGTAGAGAGTATGGACAATTTTTCAGTAAAAACAAGGATTGCTACATGTGGTGGAATAGTAGATTGAATGGATCACAAGAAAGTATCAGTACTTAGACCTGCAGGGAGATTAAAAACACTTGGTACATCAGAGTTTATCAGAGTTTCAACAGACTATAGTTCAACAGCTGTTTCTTATTTACTCCGTGCACCTGCAAAATATAACAATTATCACTTAATCTCTATATTCTTCTAAAGTAGTCTCACTACTCCTCACACCACACAACTCATGACTTTTAATAGTCAGAGTTTCCTCACGAGGATTACTAAATCCTATCTCTCATCTACCTCTCCTTTTTCCAAGAAGGATCCCGCCTCTCTTTAATTCTGCTTTTCTTTAAATCTTTTCACACAACTCACAGAAAAGCTCAGATAATTTGTCCTACAGAAATAAGAGGTGGCTAAAGACGGGCAATATGTGGTCATAAAACTAGAGGTAGTCCTTAAATAAGGTCTACAAATAATCATACCAACATGATTTTTAACATGAAAAATAAATGCTGAAAATACCAAATCAGTATTTAGAATAAATGCTGATAAAGTAAATACGGTATTTATACCTTGTGAATCTAAAGATTCAATTTTTGTGCAGACATTCAGTGGTGGTAATGATAAAACATCAACAGATGGTAGAGATGGATGAATTCTGCCTTGAGCATCTATGATTAGAGTAATTGCAGCAGGAGTAAGGTCTTCTTTACAACTTTGATGCAATGGTTCCTGTGTAGCTGGAGAATCAGGACTTGCTGGATGACTTTGACAACCAGGTTCTTGCGTACTCTTCTCCATAATTGCAGTAATAGACTCCTGAGCAGGCTCTTCATCATGCCATTGTTGAATGGACTTTTCAGTTAGAGGCTCTTGTTCTTCAATATATGTTGCACCACTTTGAGGTGCAGGTTCTTGTGGGATTGGATCATGAGATGCAGCTGCTATATTCCTTTGAGATACAGGTTCTTGTGTGCTTGATCCAGGAAAGAGACCTTCCCCTTGCAGCCTCTTGACACTAGATTTAACTTGCTCATGAAAGATTTCTTACTCTCTTGCTATATTTCTTTATTGGAGAATCAGACAGTTCCACAGGTGCCTCAGCAGTTGTCTGGAACTCCGGATTTTGAGTAGATGCACTATGTGTCTCCTCAGCAATTTCCTGTTTAATCTTGAGCAAATGCTGATTGTAATATGCTGACCAGTCTTCTTTTCTTTGGCCTTGGGCTTATATCAGAATAAGTAGTTGTGCCCTCTTCAGTTGGTTGAACAATTGGTCTTGGAGAAGAACCAGATGAAAGGTTTGGAAATATGAAAGATAAGGTAGCATTGTTGTGGCGCCTCCAAACCCGGGTCAGAAGTTTGAGGTCCACACCCACCTTATTAATAACATGCTTATATCAATAATCAAGATAATAATAATATGCAGTGACCCTACTTACCAACTACCACGGATCGCAACAGGTTAAAGTATGCACACAAGCCAAACACATCTACTTATATTACATATCGTTCAAATTCCAATCATTCAAATTCAAACTGAGTATTAAACATTATTACAAACTTTTACAAACTTAATTTATTCCAAAAGAAGCCTACTAGCTCAGCTTCTTCAACCTTAATCCCTAGCTCTCGCGCTGGACTGGGGATCCTTGCTACCAGCAAGTCCATTTTAAACTGGAAAGAATATAAACAACATCGCACAAATGAGCTAACTAGCTCAGCAAGTCACAATGACAAAACTGAGAATAATGATCATCAAGTGAATATGGTTATGATATCAAGTGAACAATGATTATGATTTAGAATTGGATACTATATTTTTATTTTAAAAACCAAGGTTAGGCTGCTGATCAGTCACGTACTAACCCCGAGCAAAGCACACAGCATTGCTCTAAATACTAGATCCAAGGCACACATTGGCCTAACTTGACCATTATATGGTCTGACCACGAATCTGGTCCATAATTTTATAAAAACAATCCAATTCTATCATAATAACAGAATAAACAATAATAAACAATAACCAGAATCATTAACAATATTTGATGTTCCATAATGAAATGGTTTTAATCTGCATAAGGATCAAAAGAGTATTTTCAAAGTTTGGATGCTAGGTAATGAAAGAATTGGCTAACAATGAATCGATGTTTTGGGGTTCAAGGATTTGGTCTTTCAAAGCATAAAATACAAAGATTTGAATGTGTAAGCAATCTGGTTCAGTGTTTCATATTTAGTTTATATGTATTTATGGAGTAGTATTGTATACTTGAGGTTCGTGTTTGGGTATACAACGATCAATGGTCTAGAAAGAATCAGGTTACGGCTCAAGATCAATAACTGGAATCAAGGTTTAGGGTTTAGTGCTTCAAAGCACTTGCAATATAAAACATGAATATCAATCACGACAATATCTCGAGAAAGTTCAGAACACTTTTCTGGTATTAGCTTACTATACTGCACTCGCTTCCAATCTCAACCGTCTTACTCCTCAACTACCTGTTTCCCTTTCCTACGTCTTGCCTCTTCTGCTCACATATCATAAACATCTATCAATATTCAACTCATATGATTCTATTCAACACATACTTCTATCTACCCTTCGTTTCACCCAAATCCGATTAACAGATTGAAAGTTATGCAATAAACAGTAAACATCGAATATATAAAACGACAGTCAACCAACATATCACATATAACACATAATGCATCACATAATTAATGACATATCATTTATAAAGACATTTCGGGTCATAAATAGGCTTACTAGTATTTAAAATGATTTTTAAAACATTTTTCGGAATTAAAACGGGTCGTTGGATCAATTTCGGGGTAACAAACAGGGTTCGGTTGGCCAATTCTGGCTCCGAAAGAATTTTATAATAATTATCGAGCCTTGAAAATAATTTAGAATAATATTTTAAAGCTCGAAACTATTTTTCGGAATTTTTAAATCATTTTTAAATAATTAAATCTAATTAAATAATTAATTAAAATCAATTAATAATTAATCAAATCAATTAATAAATTAATTTTCAAATTAATTGACCAATTAATCAATTAAAAATTAACTGAAATTAATTAACTAATTAATTCATATTTATTTTTGAATTAAAAATAATTTTTGGAATTAAAATAATAATTTTTAGAGTTTTCAGAAATTAAAAACGAATTTTTATAATAAAAATAAATAGGAAATATGATTTTTAAACATTTTTAAAACAGGAATCCTAAATTTGCAAAGTCTGGAAACTTCAGGGACCTAATTGTATCGTTTTTTAAACTACAGGGGCCTGTTTGCAATTTTGCCAGCCCCGCCGTCGACTTCGCCGGAGTGTGGCCGGAGAACACGATTCTGGCCACCTTAGGCCACCAAACTGTCCAGATCACAGCTACACTTCACCAGGAATATATTCATGCAAGCAAATCATTCTAATCATTCCTGTTCTGGCCGGAAATTGGCCAAGAACATCGCCGGTTTCCGGCGAACATCGTAAACCTTCAAAACACAACTCCCTTCGATTCATTAATCCTCTGTTAACGAGCTATATATCAATCGATTGCAAATTTCATAAGGAACACAACCTACTATAAATCAACAGCTAATAACCCCTAAATCAAAAACTCCCAAATTTCAATTGAAAACATTCATACGGGTTATAAACCCTAATTTTAAAATTCGAAAATTAAACTCAAATTTGAACATGTTATTGAACTCCAAATCAGACGTATAATATACCAAAATCATCAGGAAAATAAGCTCTACAACATGCAATCATCAAATCATACAAACAATCATCCGAACAAAAATTCATATTTTTAATCAAAATAATTCGAAATTTAATAAAAATATATAAAATTAACCTTTGATTCTGCAGTAAAACAGGTTATGGAATCTGATAGAGCTCTTCAAGACCTTCAAATCTGGTACTCGAACTTTTCCAACAAAGATCAATAACACCTTCAAAAGTTGGTTTGATTCTTGGAACAGTTTATGAATATATGATTTTTCTCTGTAAAATTATATATTTATCTGTCTGCAAATGATTTTGATACGAAATAAAATACGGTAAAAGGCTATTTATATTTACGGAAAATTAGTATCCCGTTGGATCATTCCGGATATAAAACGGTATGTTTATTCATAAAAACTGATCCAAACGGTATCGGTTTTCGGGATAATTATCCAAACCAGTACAATTTGTACTGCGGTCTTGGTCTCAGCGCCTGGTTACACGTACTACGAGGTGATAATTGGGATAGTTTAATAAAAAGCTCCCGTTTATCGAAAATACGGGTTTTATTGATTTACTGGAATGAATATTGTATCGAAAATGTTGCGCCGGGATCCGCACAAAACAAACCGTACGCCGGATCGAAAAAGTTGAAACATGGAATATGCTCGGAATATTACAATTAGGTTAGGAAGGAGTTCTCGGAAGAGTTTCGGGTTCCAAAAACGTAACAACGGATAACGTCGGTTGGTTCCCGTTTTTATAAAATAGATTTTAAATACCCGGAAAAAGATTTTATAAATTTCATATGATTCTTATAAATTCATAAATCAACATAAAAATAATTAGGAAGATATGACAATTATCTATATTTTATTTTGAACATATAAAAATTAAAATACTCAATTAATATTATTTTTGAATATCCAAATACAAATAACACTTAACAATTAATTCACAGAATAGATACTGAACACACATAATAATTATTTAATTAGCAAAAATAATTACACGATATATCCCGGATATTACATCCTTCCCCCCTTAAAAGGATTCTGTCCTCAGAATCTCCTAAGAAAACAATTGAGGGTACTTTTCTCTCATATTACTTTCTAACTCCCAGGTTGACTCTTCAACCTTTGGGTTTCTCCACAATACTCTTACTAACTTTACCACTTTATTTCTCAATTCTTTCTCTCTCTCCTCTAGAATTTCTATCGGACTCTCTACATATGACAAATCTGTCTGAAGCTCTATTGGCTCATATTCTATTACATGCCTGGAATCTGGATTGTACTTCTTAAGCATTGATACGTGAAAAACATTGTGAATGTGCTCCATGTGCGGTGGTAACACCAATTCGTAAGCTACCTTGCCAACGCGCTTTAGGATCTCAAAAGGTCCGACATATCTTGGGCTTAACTTTCCTTTCTTCCCAAACCTTGTTAGTCCTTTTCATGGTGATACTTTCAGTAATACCAAGCTTCCTTCTTCAAATTCCATGTCCTTCCTTGACTGGTCTGCATATTTCCTTTGACGATCTTGTGTGGCTATCAATCTTTTCTGGATAATTTCTACAACTTCCTTTGTCTGCTGTACCAATTCAGGTCCAAGTATTTTGCGTTCTCCTACTTCGTCCCAATATACTGGAGATCTAAATTTGCATCCATAAAGGGCTTCATAGGGTGGCATACCAATACTGGCGTGATAACTGTTGTTATAAGCAAACTCTACCAGGGGTAAATGCTCGTCCCAACTTCCTTTGAAATCAATAGCACAAACACGTAACATGTCCTCGATTGTCTGGATAGTTCTTTCACTTTGATCGTCCGTCTGGGGGTGATAGGTCGTACTCATATTCAATATCGTTCCCAAACATTCTTGAAAACTTTTCCAAAATCTTGAATTAAATCTGGAATCTCGATCAGATACAATAGACACTGGAACTCCATGACGAACTACGATTTCCTTTAGGTACATATGGACCAACTTGTCGAGCGAAAATCATTCATTTATAAGCAGAAAATGAGCTGACTTGGTAAGTCTATCCACTATAACCCAAATGGCATCATGATTAGCCCTTGTCCTTGGTAATCCAACTATAAAATCCATGGTAATATGTTCCCACTTCCACTCTAGAATCTCTAATGGCTGTAGCAATCCGCTTGGTCTCTGATGCTCTGCTTTAACTCTCTGACAGGTATAACATTTTCTAACCCATTCCGCAATTTCCCTCTTCATGTCTGGCCACCAATAATTCTTCTTTAAATCTCTATACATCTTGGTACTCCCTGGGTGGATGGAATACCTCGAATTATGTGCCTCCTGTAGAATTTCATTCTTCAACTCCGTCACCGGTGGAATCGAAATTCTAGATGAAAACCTCAGAATACCTTGGTCATCCTTTTACGTGCATAATTTTTCACCTACCAAATGATTTATATCTTGATCCATTACATCTTCCTGACATTTCTTTATTTTCTCCAATAACTCCGGTTGGAAATTCATACTGTATACTTTCGCTTCTTCAGGCTTGCAAACTCTAATTTCCAATTCTAATTTCTGAAATTCCTTATATATATCTTCAGGTACTGATAACATATTCAACCTTTCTTTCCGACTCAATGCGTCTGCTACAACGTTCGCTTTACCGTGATGATAATTAATCGAGCAATCATAGTCTTTGATCAACTCTAACCATCTCCTTTGCCTCATATTAAGTTCCTTCTAAGTGAATATATACTTTAAACTTTTATGATCCGTATAAATCTCACACTTCTCTCCATACAGGTAATGTCTCCAGATCTTCAAAGCAAACACTATGGCTGCTAGTTCCAAATCATGAGTAGGATACTTCTGTTCGTGTGGTTTCAATTGCCTTGACGCATACGCAATCACCTTGTCGTGCTGCATTAGAACACATCATAATCCTTTGTGAGAAACATCGCTATAAATTACGAAATTCCCTTGATCGTCTGGAAGTGACAAAACAGGTGCCGTGATTAATATTCGTTTCAACTCCTGAAAACTTTCTTCGCACTTGTCGTTCCATATAAACTTTTCATTCTTTCGTGTAAGCTTTGTTAGTGGTGTTGCAATCCTTGAGAAATTCTGGACGAATTGACGATAATATCCCGCCAATCCCAAGAAACTTCTTACCTCAGTGGGTGTTCTCGGTCTCTCCCAATTCGTAATTGCTTCGATCTTTGTTGGGTACACTTTGATCCCTTCGTTACTGATTTTGTGTCCTAAGAACTGAATCTCTTGTAACCAAAACTCACACTTCGAGAATTTAGCATATAAATTCTTTTTCCTTAAAATCTCCAAAGCTGTTCTCACATGTTCCGCATGATCCTCTTCCGTTTTTGAACAAATTAAAATATCATCTATAAACACAATAACGAACTTGTCCAAGTATTCCTTAAAAATTCTATTCATCAGGTCCATAAACGCTGCCGGGGCATTGGTCAATCCAAAAGACATCACTATAAATTTGTAATGTCCATACCTTGTTCTAAAAGCTGTCTTTGGTATATCTTCTGGCTTGATCTTTGGTTGATGATATCCTGATCTTAAATCAATTTTGGAGAAGTACTTGGCTCCCTTCAATTGGTCAAACAAATCGTCAATTCTAGGTAACGGATACATGTTCTTGATCGTAAGCTTGTTGAGCTCCCTATAGTCGATACACAGTCTCATGCTTCCGTCTTTCTTCTTGATAAATAATACCGGTGCACCCCACGGGGACACACTGGGTCTGATTACTCCTTTCTCTAACAGCTCTTGCAATTGCTTCGCTAACTCTTTCATCTCAACGGGCGCCATTCTATACGGGGCCTTGGATACCGGTTCTGTTCCAGGTGCTAAGTCGATCATAAATTCAATTTCTCTATCTGGAGGAAGTCCTAGCAATTCGTCGGGAAACACGTCTGGAAATTCATTTACTACTGGAATATCTTCAAGTTTTGCTGGCTCCTGACTTTTGTCAATCACATATGCTACAAAATGCTCGCATCCTTGCCGTAATAACTTCTTAGCTTGAATCATTGTTAAGAACTTCTTTACTTGCTTCTGGCCCTTGAACGTTACTATCCTTTCGTCAGGCGTCTTCACCATTACCTTCTTATTTCGACAATCTATCTGGGCATCGTGCTTAGATAACCAATCCATCCCTAATATAACGTCAAATTCCCCTAACTTAAATGGTATCAAATCTACGCAAAACTTACTACCAGAAATCTCAATCTCACAATTCCCACAAACTTGATTAACAGATACACGTTCTTGATTTGCTAATTCCACAGTCATTATTTCATTTAAACAATCAATTGGACAATTTAACTTGCTAACAAAATCTTGTGAAACAAACGATCGGGTTGCTCCCGAATCTATTAACACTTTGGCACATAAAGAATTCACATTAAGCGTACCTTCCATGACATCCGTATCCTGGATAGCATCCTTCAGAGACATATCAAAAACTCTAGCCCTTGGAGTCTCATTCACAGTTGGGGTAGATCCCATAATCCTCAATGCATTACTGACTGGGGCTGGTGTCTTGCAATCCCTGGCTATATGTCCTGGTTTCCCACATTTAAAGCACGTAAATCCAATGGCTGGAACCTTCACTACTGGATTCCGGATAGGCTGATCCTTATCTGCTGGTTCTCTTACTGGCTAATTTCGGCACTCCCTCGAATAGTGCCCTTTCTGATTGCATTTGAAACAAACTACATTCAACTTATTACAAACTCCCCCATGCTTCTTTCCACATACTTGACAATCTGGAAAAGTTAATCTCAATTGATTCGGCTGATTCGCATTAACTGGACGATTGCCCTGGCCTCCGTCTCCTGCATTTTGTCTCCTAAAATTAAAATTCCTCCCTGGCTGAAACTTGCCTTTCTTAAAATTTGGAAACTTCCCTGGTTGTGACTGACCCTCATTCCCTTCAAATTTCCTTTTCTTGCTTTCCTTTTCATTCGGGAATATCTCACTCTCTGTCTCTGCGATCATAGCCTTCTGTACCACTCCTGCATAGGTATCCAATTCAAAAATGGCTACCTTCCCTTTGATCCATGGTTTCAAACCTTGCTGGAATCTCTTGACTTTCTTCCGATCAGTATTTACATACGACAGCACATACCTTGACAATTCCTCAAACTTACTTTCATAATCTGCCACCGACATATTCCCTTGCTTTAATTCTAATAACTTCAGCTCCATCTGATCCTGAACAAACTGGGGAAAATACTTTTCTAGAAACAATTCCTTAAACCTCTCCCAAGTAATAACATCTGTACCTTCCACTGTCTTCACCATCTCCCACCAGTAGGTGGCCTCATTCTTTAGATAGTAACTTGCAAACTCAACTTTCTGTTCCTCCTTCACCTTTACTAAGGCAAATACCTTCTCTATTTCTTTTAACCACACATTTGCTTTAATCGGCTCTAAGGAACCCTTGAATTCTGGCGGGTTTATTGCCTGAAAAGTTTTAAAAGTTACCTGGGGATTGGTCTGCCTTTGCTGTTGTTGTGCCAGGTGAACTGTTTTTTGGGCCAAGATTTGAAGAATCTGGGTTACTGCTGGGTCTATGGGTCCTGGGTTCATATTCGGGTTTGTATCATCTTGGTTATTGTTGTTGGTTTCTTCATTCTGGGTGTTGGTGCGGGTATTTCTTCTAGGAGGCATTTTCTATAAAGAATCAAACAACTTATTTAGCTTTTGAATCAAATCTTTTGCATAAAAGAAAAGTTTTGTAAAGCAGAAATATCTCTTTTTGAAAACGGTTGTAACTAAGTAAATTGCATGCTTCTTTACAGAATATAAACAGTTATGAAAAACAGGGTATATGGTATCACAGGGGTATAACTGGTGCAATAAATAAGGTAAGGTAAAACATGTGCAATAAAGTAAATGACAGTGCTGGGAAGGAAAAAGGTACTGATATATATAGATCAAAAGTTTTAGGTAGCACAAGCGTAAAGACGTTTCGGAAGTAAAAGCAAAAGGGTACAACAACCTACTCACTAGTCAGCATAGCTAGTCTATAAATACAACTCAAAAGTCTACTGATGCACACTACACACTACTATATATACTACATAACCATCACAATACTGCTCAGCATCTCCATCTCTGAATCTCTGACTCAACTCCGAGGAAACTCTGGTCCTGCCAGCCTCTCAAAGTCCTCCATCACCTCAGTAGCCCAACCCATCAGTGCATCAGGGCCTCTGCCAGGTAGTGTAGCTCCATGTAGCCTAGCCTCAAGAACCCTCCGTGTCACATGAATCTCCTCTCGAAGCTCCCTCACACCACGATCAACATCAGTAGTCCTAATGATATGCTGTAGCTCTCTGATCTGGGCCAACAAGGAATCACGCTCCAATAGAAGAGTCTTATACCGGTAGTAAGGAACTGGGGGCAATGTAGACTAGAATGGGGCACTCGCAACTGAATGCCCAGTGGAATCTGAATCAGCTGGTGGGGGTCCTCTGACAGGTGGCCTCATGCCTGGAGGTGGAATAGCCTGCAGTGGTACGGGCTGCAACACAGGTGGAGGTAGTATAGCCAACACTGGTGGAACAACAGGACATGGATCCGAAGACGGCACTCCAACTGAAGGCTCTGAGTGATCAGCTGATATGGGAATGAAAGAGTCGGCCATCGCTGCTATCTGAAATCATATCGCAATATAAGAATCTCGAACCATAACGCGAATTACACTAATACCTGTTATACTGAAGCACTCAACCTCTCAACGTCTTATCATCATATTCCTTACTTCTAATCCTAACCCTCTACCCATTCCCGTCAACCTAGGCTTGTGTCAGTGACTTATAACCTGTAGCTCTGATACCAAACCTGTGGCGCCCTCCAAACCCGGGTCAGAAGTTTGGGGTCCACACCCACCTTATTTATAACCTGCTTATATCAATAATCAAGATAATAATAATATGCAGTGACCCTACTTACCAACTACCACGGATCGCAACAGGTTAAAGTATGCACACAAGCCAAACACATCTACTTATATTACATATCGTTCAAATTCCAATCATTCAAATTCAAACTGAGTATTAAACATTATTACAAACTTTTACAAACTTAATTTATTCCAAAAGAAGCCTACTAGCTCAGCTTCCTCAACCTTAATCCCTAGCTCTTGCGTTGGACTGGGGATCCTTGCTACCAACTGGTTCCTTTTTAACTGGAAAGAATATAAAAAACATCACACAAATGAGCTAACTAGCTCAGCAAGTCACAATGACAAAACTGAGAATAATGATCATCAAGTGAATATGGTTATGATATCAAGTGAACAATGGATTATGATTTAGAATTGGATACTATATTTTTATTTTAAAAACCAAGGTTAGGCTGCTGATCAGTCACGCACTAACCCCGAGCAAAGCACACAACATTGCTCTAACTACTGGATCCAAGGCCACATTGGCCTAACTTGACCATTATATGGTCTGACCACGAATCTGGTCCACAATTTTATAAAAACAATCCAATTCTAACATAATAATAGAATAAACAATAATAAACAATAACCAGAATCATTAACAATATTTGATGTTCCATAATGAAATGGTTTTAATCTGCATAAGGATCAAAAGAGTATTTTCAAAGTTTGGATGCTAGGTAATGAAAGAATTGGCTAACAATGAATCAATATTTCGGGGTTTAAGGATTTGGTCTTTCAAAGCGTAAAATACAAAGATTTGAATGTGTAAGCAATCTGGTTCAGTGTTTCATATTTAGTTTATATGTATTTGTGGAGTAGTATCGTATACTTGAGGTTCGTGTTTGGGTATACAACAATCAATGGTCTAGAAAGAATCAGGTTACGGCTCAAGATCAATAACTGGAATCAAGGTTTAGGGTTCAGTGCTTCAAAGCACTTGCAATATAAAACAGTAATATCAATCATGACAATATCTCGAGAAAGTTCAGAACACTTGCCTGGTATTAGCTTACTATACTGCACTCGCTTCCAATCTCAACCGTCTTACTCCTCAACTACCTGTTTCCCTTTCCTACGTCTTGCCTCTTCTGCTTACATATCATAAGCATCTATCAATATTTAACTCATATGATTCTATTCAACACATACTTCTATCTACCCTTCGTTTCACCCAAATCCGATTAACGGATTGAAGGTTATGCAATAAACAGTAAACATCGAATATATAAAATGACAGTCAACCAACATATCACATATAACACATAATGCGTCACATAATCAATGACATATCATTTATAAAGACATTTCGGGTCATAAATAGGCTTTCTGGTATTTAAAATGATTTTTAAAACATTTTTCGGAATTAAAACGGGTCGTTGAATATTACCTTTCTCCTTGTAAAACCTCTAAGGTTATCCTTGAATCGTTCCTCATGTATTCCCTAGATACAGGGCATATCAAGATACCATTTATTAATACCATAATCATTGTCTATATACTTCTGAAAAAATTTCTCCACTGATTCTTAAAGGTTGTTATTACCTTAATCCTTTCCAATTCATACTGTCAAAACTCATACTATCCCTATTAAGGGTGAAATGCCAACCTTTATGCATTCCCCTAGGATTCATTTTAAGTTACCGATGTTCAATCCTTAATTCCACCTTTAAAAAGGTACATGCATCCTTCCATGGATAATCAAGTCATATATCCCTGATAAGGGTGTCTTATTCAATCATTCCCACCTCGATAGTATATGCTGAATTTTACAATAACATCTGTATTCAAAATGAGGTCAATCAATATGGCCTCCAAAAGATAACAATGGTTATCCGCTTTTATTGCCTAAATTGGGTAACGATAACAAGGATGTTCTGGAAGATATTGGTCATGTTCAACGTGAACTTCTTCTTAATAATTCCTTATTTACTTTTGTTGTTTATCTCAATAGTCATCTCAATGTTGGGATATCTTTCATACCTGGCGCCTCCCTTTTTGGGTATCAAGCCACCGGTCTTACACTTCATATTCTTGAAGGTCACTTCCTTCATCCAATTTTCCTAATTTCTTACTTTCTTGACTCCTCAGTCCATCCGCGTTTCCTTATTAATCAATCGATCTATCTCAAAGTTTCATCGAATACCGTCAACTTCAAGGGAATTAACTATACGTATCGCTTACGCCTTCAAACCTTGAATTTATCTCATGATCAGTCACCATCGCGCTGATGATGACACACTTCTCTATATTTATTGCAAGGGTTTCTTAGGGTTTCCCATACCTAACTCCCTTATCACTTCTCAACTTTATTTCCTTTATATCCCTTTATATTTCTACCCTTTTCAGTCTTTTATTTTCGTTTCCATTACAACCATTACATGAACCAACACAACATAAGCATTGATTTCAAACATCCCGTCATTCTAGATTCGTGTCCTCAGAACGAATCTTGACAACTTTTACAACTTAAATTCATAATTCATTATACTTGTCCGTTTTTGTTCTGGCTCTAAAGTTTTTTTTATACTACCTTCATAACCTCGGGAGTTACTTTCCCGAAAACAATTGACTGAACGTTAATCAATTTATTCTAACCTCTGGCTCCGTGCCTTTCTTGGTCTTTCACCAGCGGGTGGCCTCTCTCTTAGGAAGGTAAGTGATAAAAACAGTCTTTTTTACTCCGTCAATCATTTAGAATCTCAAATGATTCCTCTATTTCCTTTAGCCAGGCTTTTGCCTCGACTAGGTCAACCTGCTCCTTGGAACTCTGAGAGCTTAGCGACTTAAAGGTCCTGAAAGAATTTCTCACCGCATTGTTTCCTCAAGGTGGTGGTTGGGAATAAAAGTATAAGTTCTGTTTAGACAGGTCCATGAATTGTCGTAAAGGAGTACCGTCTCGGGTCCCCTTTCCTTACTCGACTCCCGTTTCCATAGTCTGAACGTTCCCTCATTCACCCCATAATCGGGGTCATCCTACATGTTTTAAATCCTCATTTTCCACTCCATTATGTTATGGGTTCCTTCTATCTTGATGGCGACCTCCCTGACTATCACGTTCAGGGTTTGCTCTAAATCTTATTCCTCAAACTAGCTTTCATCTAAGATTTCATCTTTAAGCTCTTGAACATTTGGAACCCAAATTCTATAGGAATACCTCATTATTCCCTTATCATCTTTCTCGGTATTAATCTCTTATCTATTTGTTGGCTCTCTGCCTTCATTCATCACTTTTTCTGGCATAATATGTTCTTTTCCAAAAATTCAGGCTGTATTGCAATCTTAAACAGCTTTTCGGTACCGGCTCCGATTACCTTCATATCTATTTCCATTTTCTCAAAATCTCTTATCAACTTTCCCAAAGACATTATCATCTTGAGTCTCTCCTTTACACTAAGGGCATTAGCCACCATTTTGGCTTTCCCTGGATGATAAAGAATCTAATAATCGTAATCCTTGATTAGCTCTAATCACCTCCTCTGGCGCATATTGAGCTCTTCCTGCGTGAAAATGCACTAGAGCACTTATGGCTTGTGTAAATCTCGCACTTCTCTCCATACAAGTAGTGCCTCCAATCTTTAGGGTAAAACTATTGCCACGAGCCCAAGCTCATGGGTGGGGATATCGAATTTTATATTCCCTTAATTGTCTTGACGCGTACGCGATTACCTTGTTGTGCTGTATAAGAAGCACCCTAATTCCTTATGCGAAGCATCAATACAAATCACAAAATCTCCTTTTTCCATCCGGCAATGCCAACATAGGGGCCATCACCAATCTTTGCTTCAGTTCTGGAAAGCTGTTCTCGCATTTCTCTGTCCATTCAAACTTCTCAGTCTTACGAGTAAGCCGCGTTAAAGGGGGCTACTATCTTTACAAACTTGAACGAACCTCCGCTAGTGACCAACCAATCCTACCTCCGGTAGTGACCGACCATGGTCATCAATTCATCAGTGGTCCTTTATTCATTCTTGTCAGGATCCTCCATGGGATCCTCCTCAGCAACTATCCCTTCTAGGACAACATCCTCAACCACTACATCCTCAATATGAACATCATCCGATCCCGCGTTAGGACGCTCTATCGGATCCCTAATCTGATGTCCAATAAGTAATAAAATATCATCGCGTTGTTGCTCCTCAACCTCAGGGTCCGGAGTCCCGCTACCATATACGATAACGAACTACGCTTCTATCACGATATTTATAAGGGTTCCCATAAGGGTTTTAACTGTCAGTACTACGTTAGGTAGCCCGACTATGAACTTAGCAAGAGTTCTTATTATCTTAGTGAACTTATTATCTTAACGTCACATCATCTCTGAGGTTTATAACACTTGGCTCTGATACCATTTCTGTAACACCCCCAAATCCGGGGTCGGGGATCCGGGTTGTCACGAGTTCCATTTCCCTTAATAACACCCAATCTTAATAAACAATCAACTACTCTGTACGGTGACCCCACAATAAACACACACACCACAAGTTATAGTCTCAGAGATGAATATCCAAAAAATAACACGAGTCATTTTATTCCAAAATTATATGCCATTACACCTTAAAAGGGTTTCTGAATAGATTTACATTTCTTTGCCATTATTACAATTGATAAAGACACATAAGTCTGGTACATCAAAAGTTGAAAGCCTAGCCTATTGGTAGTTCCTACCTCAGCTACAACGACATCAGCGCCTATAGGAAACTGCGGAACGTTTCCTATCCGCTCGCGAATTGGGAGCTTGGTCCTGTTCATCTTTTCTATCTGTTGTTGTGTGATGAAAGAAGAAAGCAAGGGTGAGCAACAAGCCCACCAAAATAATATGTATAATGATTAACTATATATGAGCATTCTCATAGTACTCATGAAAGTCTTGGTCAAGAAGAAATGAACCAAGCTGATATCTTAACGCGACCAAGTCGCAAAATATTCAGTATATATGTATATATACTTTTCAAAATCTTGGAAGTCCTCTTCCATGCATAATATACACAGAGTTCCAGTTTATAACTGTATAAAACTATCGTTGCAAGGTGATTTCATATATCTAACCTTGTCTCAACGTTTTTTTGAAAATCTTTGACATGCATAAGATAATCATTAACCATATATAAGTTGAAAAGATGAAGTTACAAGATACTCCAATATACTTATATCTTTTCCGAATACTACTTGAACTACCACCGTTCAAGGTATCATCAGTTTCAAAAGTTCATCACATAGATGAGACTACAAGAAAAGACTTGAATAGATTCAATCTTTGAAATATCATTATAAATAATGAAGTTACGAGATACTTCATTAAGTCCCGATATATATATACACCTATATATATACATTTCATACACTCCTTGAAAACCTCTGTTATGAAAATTATAAATAGAGTTGCAATATCCAATGAATTTGGAAAGGAGAAAACCTTGGCATAAACCCGATATCTTGCTGATCAGGCAAAAATACCAATAAATAACATTTTCTACTAGTAGATGGATGAATCCCCCACCGGTCATCACCCTGGCCTCATTAGGACCTTGTGCTGGACCGCCACCCGGCCTCTTACGCGTTTATGGGCTGCCACCCAGCCACTTACACTTTGATAGACCGTACCCCGGCCTGTCGCTTACGACTCAATTAGATGGACTTACTTCCCGAACGTTGGGTAAGTAATCAATTCATTTATCAAAACAGCAACCTCGTTGCGAATATCAAATACACCACAGAGCCGAGTCCCTCAATTTTTAAGCAAGAATTTAAATCCCCTTCGAAAGGAAGATCTTAAATTTGAAAACGAGTTTTGGGATCCGCTCTAACTTTTAAAATCATTTTGAAGACTCGAAAACATTTTTAAGAATGTTTGGAGTAATGCTGATTTAATAAAATAAATCAGTCCCAATATATTAGAAAATATCTGAATATTATTATTTAAATAATATTCCCATAAGGGTAATCCTTATGAAAATAATTAAAGTAGAAGTTTTAAGACTCATACTTGAAATGAATAATAAATAACCAAAGATATACTTATACGAAAGTACGATCTTTATTTGAATAATCGAAAATAAGTTTGATTATCGAAATATTATTCTTTAATAAAATAAATAATATTATTTAATAAAAGAAGCGGAGTCATAAGTCCTTGAATGAATATTTAAAATAATATTCATTTAATAAAATAAGCAGAGTCATAAGTCCTCGAATGAATATTCAAAATAATATTCATTAAATAAAATAAAGTTATCGAATAAACCTTATTCGATTAATAGTTTTGAAAACTATATATATATATAAATATATATATATATATATATATTATACTCGGGAACATCGACTCCCGATTTAGAAAATGTTCACCTTTGGGTCCCCTATATCAAGGGTATACGCAACTACTGCTTATTTCTAACATAGGTATTATGCAACTTATAAGCATTTGAATCAACAATTAGATATCAAGATTACGAAATAGGCATGCATATATACCATATCAGCATGCTCCAATATATCGCAAGATTTGCTAATAACAATCATGCACTTATCACAAGATAATGCATATGCATATATACATCACAACAACAGTATAACGGGTAGAAAACTTGCCTGAGCGACTGGGGGTTACAAATGGCTTGGGACGAGTCTGGTAACCTATAAACAACATATAAGTTGGAATTAAACCAAAGTCGCTTATAAATCTATACTTTAACCAATTAGACCCTAACTCAACATCAATCATCTATACTAATACCACATTTGATATTTAACAACAACGTAAGTATCAGCATAAATCAGAATCTGAATCAAAACTGTAATTTTACCATTATTCCAAAACAGAAACAGTTGATAAATCATTTATTCTATGATTACCAAAACAATAAAGAAAACCATATTTTAGATTGGAACTAATAACATTTCATGAAGTTCCCGATGATCAGTCATGAAACAACACCGATATCCCGCAGCCATACCGTAAATATAGGTACTACCCGTATCCGAAAGACATACGGTACCTATAGGGCGCCAGAAAAGGTATAACTAGCCTTGAAAAATATTACAGCTAGACCGATATCTCAATCACCTACGTTGTAAACAGTAACCATTCCAATCTTAAAACCTTTTTATTGAAAAAAAGAGCCGAATTATTCGACATCCTAAATAATTTTATTCCCCCATTTACTTTGGCAGGAATACTCGCAACAAAATCATCTTTCTCAAAATCCAAAACATTTATAAATCCAGTAATTTGATAAGTAAAATCACTTAGCTATTCTAAACATAGAATAACAGAAGAGTATTTGTATAAACAGAATCATTTAATTCACTGATATGTAAAACATTTATCTATTCGAAACTGAGAATAGGGAAAACAATACTTGCATAAGAAGATTTAAAATAAATATCACTTGAGCAATAAGTGATGATAGGGATACTTGCATAATATGATTCGAAATAAACGTCACTTAAACGATAAGTGAAGTCAGGGGTACTTGCCTTTGGTTTTTAGCAGTTAGTCACACTCGCAAAGACACATCTATTCTGACATTCTGTCTTAAAACATCACCGTCCTTCTTTTCAGCACTTCATTGATATACTGCTCCTGCGATTGCTAGAAGCCAGATATCCAATACCATTACATCTCATTCTTTGTCCAACACATTGTCCTGATCAACTCGAGCGATCTGCATCTATAATTAAAAGATAACACTTTAATCGTCTAAACGATAATTACTCGACGAACTGCGCGTCAAAACCCTAATGTCTACCCATACGATAGCCCGCACATAAAGAAGACAGACAAATACAGGACTCTTGACCCACGTACACATGTAATTCATATAACACGTAAGCACATAATCCACGTATCACATAATTCATATCACATCCGACTCAGTTCGTAAAAAGGTTCGACACGATATGTTTAAAACTGAAATCGGGTCAAAATATGATTTATCGCTCAATAATTGACTCAAAATGATTCGTAAAACAAGCGACCTTTTGAAACAAAAGAATTTGGGTCTCGAAAGTATTTTTAATAAAAGCAGAATATTTTTCTGAGTCTATACGCGTTTATTTCGTATTAAACGGATGAACGGTTTATTTATTACAAATACAAGAAGAATAAATCAACTAATAATAATATTAATTGATTTTTAAATACCAAAATATAAATTTTAAGATCTCAAAATAATTTTTAAATCATTATCTAGGAAAATCAGAATTAAAAAGGATTTTTCCATAATTTTTGGAATTAAAATACAATTAATAAAAATTATATAAACAAACTGATTAATTATCAAAATAATTAATCAATTTAAATAAATAATAAATAAAATTTTGGATTTTTGAAAAATAATAAAAGGAAATAATTTTTGGAATTTAAAATAATTCAATTATTTATTGAATAATTAACTAAATTATTTTTAGAATTTAAAATGATTTTTAGGAATTTTAAAATAGAATTTTGATGTAAAAATAAAAAGAAACTACAGAAACATTTTTATAATATTGAGTTTGGGAAATTCAGGATCAAAACCGGGTCATCCAGGATAGAAACGGGTCGGGTTTTTGGGTAATTGGGTTGCCAAGAACACCAAGAACTTGCCGGAAAATCTACAGATTCCGGCTTGTTCTCGGTGGTTCCGGCGAACCCCGATTAACCCTTAACACATCCCGTTCCACCTGGTTTTCGAACTTGACACAATCAGTACCCATCCAGCTGCCCAAAACACACCTCTATCCTCTCCACCGGCGACGGGATCGCAGTTTCCGATCGGAAACTCCATTAACGCCAGCGAGGACCAACAATTTCCGGTGAACTCGTTTTCCCTCAATTCTTAACTAAAAATCGACAACTCAGTTACGAAAATGAAGCTTATAACTTCTGTAATCAATTCATATCAACCAAACCAGCAATCAAACGAAAAACAAACCAGAAAATTAAAATATAATTTCACAAAATATCAAGAACTCGACTTGGCTATTCCCGAACTACAAATTCAATAGTTATGATGTTAATCGACTATAATAAACAAGGCAAAGCTACTTCTATCACCTAAAACAGCTGAAAATCATCACATAGTAAACACCCAATTTCAATCGATTAAAATCAAGAAAATTGAAAATCGATTTGATTCACCTCGAATAAAACGGATTATATGGACAGGAAGCTGATGATTCAGGCTTCGATTTGGATATTCAAGCTTTAAAAATAGAAATCAGAATCACTAGGAACCAAGGGATTGATTCTTCAACTCAAGAACACCCCCAAGAACATGTTCCCTGATTTTCTTTTTATTTCCTGAATTTTAATGCATTTTAATGAATAAATGATTAAAATAAAAAAAATACTACAACTATTTATATTTACAGAATTATATCCCCAAAATAAATTAAGGGTATTTTTATCCCCATAATTAAAATAATTAAGCCCCAAAATAATAATTACGGGGAATAATTTTAAAAATGATAAAATATAACATTTGTATCAAAATTTCTCAAAAATTGCGAATAATTCAAAAATGCAAAAATAATGGGTATTCGAAATATGAATGATTTTATAAAAATAAAGACATGAATTTTGAGGGGTTTTCCGTCCCAATGGGGTCCCGGTCCATTTATTTTCGAAAAAAAACAAAAAAGGATACTTAAATTAATAAAAACCCGAACACGCATAAAATACATTCAACTGCACATAAACGAGATAAAACAAATACCTCGATAAAGATGCTAATAACCACACGTCCAAATTATGAATCGATTCATTTAAAACACATAACCCGTATCCCATTGGATCATATCAGATCCGAAAATAGATTACTTAGCCGCTAAGTAACTATAAAAATGATATAATTTAATAACAAATTTGGATAATTATCAAAACCCAACTTCTTATAAAACACCCTATGAGAAAATAATGTAAAATATCTCGTCTCTTGAGAATACGGGTTTTGTTGATTTATCAAAACGATTGTCGTATCGAAAATTTTGCACCGGGATGCGTACGGGTCAGATCGTAATCCGGATCGAAAAAGTTAAAATACGGAAAATGTCCGGAATTACCAGATTAGGTTAAGAAGGAGTTTTCGGAAGAGTTTCGGGTTGTAAAAATACAAAAACAGTTGAAGTTGGACGATTCCCGGCTTTATAAAATAGTTTTGTAATTATTCAGTAAATAATTAAGAAATACATAAATCATTATAAATCATATAACTGTCCAAAAAAATTAACAGAAAAATATCATAATTATCTATATTTTATTCTGGACATATAAAAATTAACATACTCAAAGAATATCATATATAAAGATTCAAAGCATCAACTCCAATTACCGGATAATTCACTAAAATTCATATAAAATCATATAAATAATTCCAAATAATTATAAGAATAATATTTGAGAATATGGGATATTACAGTAACTGTAAATTAACTAACAGAACCTAGCAAAGTAAACTACATTCCTGTCCTCTTTCATTTTATCTCCTATAAAACATAACACAGTCTTTGCATAATCAAAATGAGACTGGTTTAAGAGTGCATACCCAATTTATTGTGTCATCATAGGAATGACATCAAAATTTGAGCACTAGTTGGCAAACGTCTTCGTGATGCAATCGAAGAAGAAGCTTCATTCCCTTCGAATATATGGCCGTTTGAGGTGACCCATCTTAGCCAAACTCTTTTCATACCCTAGATTAGCCATCATTTGCTGTAAACATGATGCTTGGAGTCCCATCCTTACCACCATCATCATAAAGTCCCGTTCTCCAGAACGTCAGAACTTGAGTTCCAGATAAAGTGGATGGTTGCGTCAAAGCGAACCCAATTTCACTATGAGATAAGAAATCCTGAATAAAATGAAGTTCCGACGGAGCTTCACTCTTGGTTAGAATGGCAGTATAGTTGTTGGGGACGAACTTTGCTCTATTAAAGATTATATCCTTGGGTGCCATTGAAAAAGAATGAAAATTTAGAGTGCCTGAAAGGTGTTTGATAAAATGTCTGGATAGAAAATCGTCAGAGAATATGAGAAAATAAGAAAAAGAGAGAGAGTATAGAAAGAAATGTAAGTAAAATATTTTAAAATCTTCTATCTCTTTCACTTATACTGTGGCGCCCTCCAAACCCGGGTCAGAAGTTTGGGGTCCACACTCACACCTTTTTATAACCTGCTTATAACAATAATAAAGATAATAATAATATGCAGTGAACCTACTTACCAACTACCACGGACCGCAACAGGTTAAAGTATGCACACAAGCCAAACACATCTACTTATATTACAAACCGTTCAAATCCCAACCATTCAAACTCAAACTGAGTATTAAACATTATTACAAACTTAATTTATTCCAAAAGAAGCCTACTAGCTCAGCTTCCTCAACCTTAATCCCTAGCTCTCGCGCTGGATTGGGGATCCTTGCTACCAACTGGTTCCTTTTTAACTGGAAAGAATATAAACAACATCGCACAAATGAGCTAACTAGCTCAGCAAGTCACAATGACAAAACTGAGAATAATGATCATCAAGTGAATATGATTATGATATTAAGTGAACAATGGATTATGATTTAGAATTGGACATTATACTTTTATTTTTAAAACCAAGGTTAGGCTGCTGATCAGTCACGCACTAACCCCGAGCAAAGCACACAGCTTTGCTCTAACTATTGGATCCAAGGCACACATTGGCCTAACTTGACCATTATATGGTCTGACCACGAATCTGGTCCACAATTTTATAAAAACAATCCAATTCTAACATAATAACAGAATGAACAATAATAAACAATAACCAGAATCATTAACAACAGTGAGTGTTTAACAAAAAAAAGGGTTTTAATCCTTGTAAAGATCAATAAGGTAATTTCAAAGCTTGGATGCTGGGTCATGAAAGAATTGGATAACAAAGGAATCAACGTTTCAGGGTTTCAAAGATTTGGTCTTTCAAAGCATAAGATACAATGGGTTGAGTATATAAGTAATTCAGTTCAGTGTTTGGTATTTAGTTTGTATGTATTTATCGAGTAGTATCGTAGATTTGTGGTTCATGTTTGGGTATACAATAATCAATGGCTTAGAAAGAACAAGGTTTACGGCTCAAGAACAATAACTGGAGTCAGGGTTTGGGTTTCAATGCTTCAAAGCACTTGCAATATCAACAGGACTATCAAGTACTAAAATATCTCAAGAAAGTTCAGAACACTTGCCTGGTATTAGCTTACTACACTGCACTCGCTTCCAATCTCAACCGTTTTACTCCTCAACTACCTGTTTCCCTTTCCTACGTCTTGCCTCTTCTGCTCATATATCATAAGCATCTATCAATAATCAACTTATACGATTCTATTCAACACATACTTCTATCTACCCTTCGTTTCACCCAAATCCGATTAACGGATTGAAAGTTATGCAATAAACAAGTAAACACCAAATATATAGACCGATAGTCAATCAACAAGTCACGTATAACACATAATACATCACGTAATCAATGATATATCATTTATAAAGAAGTCTCGGATCATAAATTGGCTTTCGGTTATTTAAAATGATTTTTAAAACATTTTTCGGAATTAAAACAGGTCGTTGAATCAATTTTGGGTTAATAAAAAGGGTTCGATTGGCCAATTCTGGCTTCGAAATAATTTTATAATAATTTTTGAGCCTTGAAAATAATTTAGAATAATATTTTAAAACTCGAAACTATTTTTCGGAATTTTTAAATCATTTTTAAATAATTAATTAAAATCAACTAATAATTAATTAAATCAATTAATCAATTAATTTTCGAATTAATTGACCAATTAATCAATTAGAAATTAACTGAAATTAATTAATTAATTAATTCAGATTTATTTTTGAATTAAAAATAATTTTTGGAATTAAAATAATAATTTTTAGAATTTTCAGAAATTAAAAATGAATTTTTATAATAAAAATAAATAGGAAATATGATTTTTAAACATTTTTAAAACAGGAATCCTAAATTTGCAAAGTCTGGAAACCTCAGGGACCAAACTGCATCGTTTTCAAAACTACGGGGGCCTGTTTGAAATTTTGACAGCCCCGCCGTCGACTCGCCGGAGTGTCGCCGGAGAATACGATTCTGGCCACTTCAGGCCACCAAACTGTCCAGAATTAATCTTCAGGTTACCAGCAACTTATTCGTGCAATCAAAACTCAATAATCATCCCTGTGCTGGCTGGAAAATGGCCAAGAACATCGTCGGTTTCCGGCGAACATCGTAAAACTTAAAAAGACAACACCCTACGATTAACGAGCTATATATCAATCAATTGCAAATTTCATAAGGAACACAACCCACTATAAATCAACAGCTAATAACCCCTAAATCAAAAACCCCCAAATTTAAATTGAAAACATTCATACGGGTTATAAACCCTAATTTTAAAATTCGAAAATCAAACTCAAATTTGAACATGTTATTGAACTCCAAATCAGACGTATAATATATCAAAATCATCAGGAAAACAAGCTCTACAACATGCAATCATCAAATCATACAAACAATCATCCGAACAAAAATTCATATTTTTAATCAAAATAATTCGAAAATAAATAAAAATATATAAAATCAACCTTTGATTCTGCAGTTCTGAAACTTGTATAATCTGATAGTACCCTTCAAAACCTCCGTTTTGGTTACTAGAGCTTCCCGAGCAAATTTCAATAAAACCTCCAAATAGTAGTTTGATTCTTGGAACAGTTTATGAATATATGATTTTTCTCTGTAAAATTATATGATTATCTGTCTGCAAATGATTTTGATACGAAATAAAATATGGTAAACTGCTATTTATAATTACGGAAAATTAGTATCCCGTTGGATCATTCCGGATATAAAACGGTACGTTTATTTATAAAAACTGATCCAAACGGTATCGGTTTTCGGGACAGTTATCCAAATCAGTACAATTTGTACTACGGTCTTGGTCTCAGCGCCTGGTTACACGTATTACGAAGTGATAATTGTGATAGTTTAATAAAAAGCTCCCGTTTATCGAAAATACGAGTTTTATTGATTACCGAAACGAATATTGTATCGAAAATATTGCGCCGGGACCCGCGCAGGACAAACCGTACGCCGGATTGAAAAAGTCGAAACATGGAAAATGCTTGGAATATTACAATTAGGTTAGGAAGGAGTTCTCGAAAGAGTTTCGGATTCCAAAAACGTAACAACGGGTGACGTCGGTTGGTTCCCGTTTTTATAAAATAGATTTTAAATACTCGGAAAAAGATTTTATAAATTTCATATGATTCTTATAAATTCATAAATCAACATAAAAATAATTAGGAAGATATGACAATTATCTATATTTTATTTTGGACATATAAAAATTAAAATACTCAATTAATATTATTTTTGAATATCCAAATACAAATAACACTTAACAATTAATTCACAGAATTGATACTGAACACACATAGTATTTATTTAATAGCAAAAATAATTACACGATATATCCCGGATATTATATATACGCTCCACTTGACAGCAGTTATTGAGAAGTGGAACATAATTTATACCTATCAGCCATTTAGTAGTTAAGACAATAGTTAATTGGCACGGGAAATAAGTAATGAATACTACGCACATGCAGTTTTTCAAAAAAAAAATTGTTCCCACTAAACAAGTAATTATGACTGTCTTTATCTCACTTAAACCAATATTCTGATAAAATATAACCGTTCAAGTATTGACCAAAAATAAATCAAGTAAATAAATACTGCCACATGAGCATCAGAATTTGATTATTATTAGAATTTAAAAGTCATCAGAATATGGCTTTTATACTCAAAAAGTGAATGTTTATTTCTGTAATTCTTCACACAAATACTGATATGGTTTCCTCAGAACTTAATCATTGGAACTTCCATCAGAACTTGTCCTCAGAATATATACAACTAACACTTAAACTGTTCATCTAAAATAATATTGATCACCACAATAATTTTTATCATTTATATGGAGTGTAAGTGTGTGCTTTAAGCTAAATATCAGACAAAGAGTAAAGTCTGATTCACTTCAGTACATCTTAGAAATAAGGCATAACTAAGAACTTTGCTCAAAATCTGTCATTAGTCTGAAGTCTACTATAGAATGAGTTCATGCATGAGTCCACCTCAACTGTTTTGTGCTCATTTTATACATCTTTTGAAATTCCTTTTTACAGTGGCTTCTCAGTGTAAGTGAGTCACGACTGCTTATCAGAATTTATGATGTTATCAGAGTATTTCTCCAGTAATCAGAGAATATGAAAAGTCACCAGGAAAATTTTATTTTGCTTTTCTAATGTATATTACTTAATACCAGCAATGCACTTGGGTTTTCCCTTCCACATATATTTTTCTCTAGATCTCAAAGGAGTACCTGATATTTATTTCTTTTCTTTACTATTTCTTTTGATAAGTGAGGCTTATTAGCACTTAGTACATCCATAAGATTTACCAACATCAGAACTTAACAGATAAGAAGCACTATTCTAGTTTTTGACTTAGTAATAAGATACACGAAGTAAACCTAACTAAGCTCAATATCAGAATATGTTTGTTTTAAAAGATTTCCACATAAACAATTACTTCAAATATGGGATCATTAGTATGTGAGAAACTACTAGATCAGCATCCAACACAGTTATCCTCATTGGATTGAATAGTCACAGAAACATTCATATCACTATCAGAGTTTAGAAATTCACATCAGACAACAATCAACACTCAGGTAAATTTCAATTTAAGCACAGGTTACATAAAGATAGTAATATCTGTAAATACTAATCATAAGGTCTGTTGTATCAGAACATAAACTAAACAGATTTAGAGAAAGAACCTGAAACCATTCCAAGTTCATTTACCAATCTTTTAAAAGTAGCTTCACACAGTGGTTTTGTGAAGATATCTGCTAGTTGTTGATCTGTTGGAACAAAATACAATTCCACTGTACCTTCCATCATATGTTCCCTTATGAAGTGGTACCTAATGCTGTTGTGCTTTATCATTGAGTGCTGAACTGGATTACCTGTCATAGCAATAGCACTTTGATTATCACAGTTAATAGGGATTTTAGAAAATTCTAACCCATAATCCAGTAACTGATTCTTCATCCAAAGAATCTGTGCACAACAGCTTCCTGCAGTAATGCACTCTGCCTCTGCAGTTGATGTGGAAATTGACTTTTGTTTCTTGCTAAACCAAGAAACTAATCTGCCTCCAAGAAATTGGCAGCTTCCACTTGTGCTTTTCCTGTCAATTTTGCACCCTGTACAATCTGCATCTTAGTAACCTATTAGCTTAAAGTCTGATTCCCTAGGATACCATAATCCTAGATCAGCTGTACCCTTAAGGTACTTAAAAATTCTTTTTACAGCTGTTAAGTGAGGTTCTCTTGGATCTTCTTGAAATATTGCACAAAGACAGGTAGCATACATGATATCAAGTCTACTTGCAGTTAGATAGAGTAAAGAGCCAATCATACCTCTGTAATCAGTAATATCTACTGATGTACCAGTATCCTCATCCAATTTTGTTGCAGTGGCCATGGGAGTGGATGCACTTGAACAGTCTTGCATTTCAAATTTCTTCAACAAATTTCTGGTGTACTTAGATTGACAATTAAAAGAGCCTTCTTCATTCTGCTTGACTTGAAGGCTCAGAAAATAGCTAAGTTCTCCCATCATACTCATTTGATATCTTGATTGCATTAGCTTGGCAAACCTTTTACAAAGTATGTCATTTGTAGAACCAAAAATGATATCATCAACATATATCTGTACTAAAAGTAAGTCCTTTCCATGGTTGAGATAGAATAAAGTTTTGTCAATAGTCCCTCTGTTAAATCCACTTTCCAGAAGAAACTGAGCTAATGTCTCATACCATGCTCTTGGAGCTTGCTTAAGGCCATAAAGTGCTTTATCAAGTCTGTAGACATGATTAGGAAATTTTGAATCTACAAAACCTGGAGGTTGTTCAACATATACTTCTTCTTCCAATTCTCCATTAAGAAAAGCACTTTTTACATCCATTTGAAAGACTTTAAACTTTTTGTGAGCAGCATAAGCCAAAAATATCCTTATGGCTTCCAATCTAGCAACTGGTGCAAATGTTTCATCATAATCAATTCCCTCATGTTGAGAATATCCTTTTGCAACCAGCTTTGCTTTATTTCTTGTAATTATGCCATCACTGTCAGTTTTATTTCTGAACACTCATTTTGTACCAACAACTGATCTGTTCTTTGGTCTAGGCACTAGGGTCCAGAATTTATTTCTTTCAAATTCATTTAACTCTTCCTGCATTGCTTGCACCCAATCAGCATCTTGAAGAGCTTCTTCCACTTTCTTTGGTTAAACCTGAGAAAGAAAAGAATTATAGAGACATTCATTTGATGTTATTATTCTAATTCTAATACCTGCTTCAGGATCTCCAATAATCAAGTCAGGTGTATGTGCTTTAGTCCACTTCCTTGCAGATGGAAGGTGATCTCTAGAACTGGATGCTCCCCCATGATCCATGCTATCTCCATCAATATTTTTTGATACTCCCCTTGAAATTATGCTCTCTGAATTGGATCCTTCAGAATTTATGTTTCCAGAATTATCAGAACTTGGCCCATCAGAACATGATGAATCAGAACTTGAAGAGCTTGTTCTAGGTTCTGATGCTTCTTGAGATGTGGTTGGATCTTCAATATGCTCCCCCTGCACAGGTGCATTTTCCTTTAGCGTAGTCACTACAGTTTCAATAACATCAGGATTTAACCCATCAGAGTTTGCAGTATCAGGATTTAGATTATCAGAATTTACAGAATCAGAATTTAAAACTTCATTCTCAAATCTCAGCTGATCATGATCATTAAAATCTTCAAGTCCAGTAATCTTCTTATCATCAAAAGAGACATTGATAGATTCCATGACAACCCTTGTTCTTAAATTGTAGACTCTGAAGGCTTTTGTGGAAAGTGGATATCCAACAAAAATTCCTTCATCAACTTTTAGATCAAATTTGGATAGTTGTTCAGGATGAGTCTTAAGAATAAAACACTTGCATCCAAATACATGAAAGTACTTCAGATTTTGCTTCTTTTTCTTCACCATCTCATATGGTGTCTTTCCATGCTTATTGATAAGTGTTGCATTCTGAGTAAAACAAGCAATTTGCATAGCTTCATCCTAAAAGTAGGTTGGTAAATGTGCTTCATCAAGCATAGTTCGTGCAGCTTCAATAAGAGTTCTATTCTTTCTTTCAACAACTCCATTTTGCTGTGGAGTTCCAAGAGCAGAGAATTCCTGCTTTATTCCATGGTCTTTGCAGAACTCTTCCATAATCAGATTCCTGAACTTAGTGCCATTATCACTTCTTATGATTTTCACAGAGTCTTTGACCAATTTATCCAGTTGTTTGACATGATCAATCAAGATAGATGCAGTTTCACTTTTTATGTGCAAGAAATACACCTATGTGTATCTCGTAAACTCATCTACTATGACCATAACATATTTCTTCTTTGCAATAGACATGACATTCACTGGACCAAATAGATCAACATGTAGTAGATGATAAGGCTCAAGAATTGAAGATTCAGTCTTGCTCTTGAATAAAGATTTTCTTTGTTTTACCTTCTGACATGAATCACAAAGGCCATCAGGAGCAAATACTGATTTTGGCAGTCCTCTCACAAGATCTTTCTTGATTAGTTCATTTATATTGTTAAAATTTAAATGAGAGAGTTTCTTGTGCCAATCCCAACTTTCTTCAATTGATGCTTTGCTTAACAGACAGATTGCACAACCATCAGAACTTGTTGAAAGCTTGGCTTCATAAATGTTACCATGCCTGTATCCCTTCAGAACAACTTTGCCTGTACATTTGCTTACAACTTCACAGTGTTCTTCAAAGAAATCAACATGATAACCTCTGTCACATATTTGACTAACATTCAGCAGATTGTGTTTAAGTCCTGACACTAGAGCTACTTTTTCAATGATGACATTCCCAAGATTAATATTGCCATACCCTAGAGTTTTTCCCATGTTGCCATCTCCATAAGACACTCCTGGGCCAGCTTTCTCCACAAAGTCTGATAGCATGGCTTTATTTCCAGTCATATGTCCTGAACATCCACTGTCCAGAACTAGGATGTTTTTCCTGTCCCTGCAATCACAATGACCACTAATGATTACTTTTAAGGACCCAGACTTGCTTGGATCCTTTGGCCTTATTAAGTTTGTTAACATTTGCAGCGGATTTAACATCAGAGTTTATGTTAACATTTTTCTTATCAAAATTTACAGTATCAGACTTTGCATCAGAACTTACACTAGAAGGAATAATGCTAACTTTCTTTAAAGAAGGTTTTATTTGATAATAATCATAGTACAAACTATGATATTCCTTACAAGTATAAATGGAATGCCATAAACTACCACAATGAAAACAAGGATTTTATGGTTTAAACCTAACTGACTGACTCTTAACTCATAATTTAGTAGGTAAAGGGTTTATATCCTTATTCTTCCTGCAAAAAGAAGCAAGATGGTTAGAGTTTCCACAGTTATAACATTTCTTTCTAGGAGCATTAAGAACAGGCTTATAATTATTGCTTTTATTCACACCTTCCTTTCCATTCCTATTTTTCCTAGGTGGCTTTACCTTGTTTACATTCTTAATCTCTTTGAGCTTATGCTTAAGCTGTCTTTTTGTCATTAAGCCTATGTTGACTTCAGTTGGCTTATCCTGTTTTAATTTGTCAGAAGTTGACTCTGCCTTAACTTCTGTCTCAGTATCTTTCATCTTTACAGAATCAAACTTTACAATTTTAGCTACAAACTTAACAGGATTTACCCTCGGCTTAACAGTTTGTTTAACAACAATTAGCTTAATTTGTTCAGTTCCTATTTCACTTTTATCATCTCCATAACCTAAGCCCTCTTTCCAGTTTCCACTACTTAGAAAATTCTAAGTTGTTCTACCAGAGTTAGTCCAAGTCCTGATAATCTCTCTTTCCTTTTTTAACTCAGTTTTTAGAGATTAATTCAATTTTAACACTTCATCTCTTACATAAAAAGCATCATCTCTTTCTTTCTGAGTTTGATGGAACATAACTAACTCCTTTTCTAAATAGTCATTCCTTTACTTAAAAGCCAGATTTTCAGAAGTTAACCTATCACATGTTAAAGTCTGATCTCTATAGCTAATGAATATGGTTTTAAGATAAGATCTCAACTCAGTAATATCATCAGTATGAAAAGCATAAGTTGTTTGAGGTACCTTTAACTCAGCAGCATCAGAACTGCTATCAACATTTGCCATCAAGGCATAGTTCACCTCATCTTCAGCATCTGAAGTGTCTGTCCAGCTTTTCTTCTTTGTGACAAGTGCCTTGCCTTTATCACCTTTTCCTTTCTTGCAATCAGGAGATATGTGGCCTTTCTCACCACAATTGTAGCATTTAACATTTGAGTAATCTCCTTTGTCAGACTTTCCTGCTTTGCCTTCAGATTTTCTGAATCCCTTCTTATCAGAAGTTCCACTTTTCCTGGAAAACTTCTTTCCCTTTCTGAATTTCCTGTAGGCTATCTTTGTGATACCCTTCACCATAAGAGCACCCAATCTCATCATCTCTTCATCAGCATCCATCTTAGATAGACTTTCAGTTTCTGAATCCTCATCATTATCAGAACTTGATGAATCTGAATCAGACTTTATGATGAGAGCCTTTCCTTTGCCTTTCTTTGAGGCAGCCACTTTGGGGGATTCCTCCTCAGCCTTAAGAGCAACTGTCCTTGACTTTCTCCCATGTCTCTTGCTTCTTTAATCCATCTCAAGTTCATGAGTTTTGAGCATACCATAAATTTCATCAAGAATAGTTTCATCAAGAGCATAGTTGTCTCTTATAGTAGTTGCCTTCAAATCCCAACTTTCCGGAAGAGCTAAAAGGAATTTAAGATTAATATCTTCAAGATCATATTCCTTATCCACCAGTGACAGATCATTCAAGAGTTTGACAAATCTGTCATATAAACCAGTTAATGACTCAACAGGTTTTGAGTCAAAGTGCTCATACTCTTGAGTGAGTATAGTCCTCCTGTTCTTCTTAATTGCATCAGTTCCCTGACACCTTGTTTCCAAGGCATCCCATATCTCCTTTGCAGTCTTGCAGTTAATTACCCTGTTTGACATGACATTATCAATGGCACTATGCAACAAATGCCCTACCTTTGCATCCTTGGCAATAGATGAGATATCTTCAGCTGTATACTCACTTTTCTCCTTTGGTACGGTCTTTGCTGGCTGATCTGCAACTACAACAGAGAGCTTGGTTGGCTTATGTGGTCCTTCATTAATTCTGTCAAGGTATCCTGGATCTGTAGCTTCCAGAAACATAGCCATCCTCACTTTCCATATGGGATATTCAGAAGGCCTCAGCATGGGAACCCTAATAGTCTCATATCGACTGTGAATTTGAGTCTTTAGAGTTTTTTCAGTTTTGGTGGGCTTGGTTGGAGTTTGTTCTTCTTCAGACATGATTGTTTTGGATCTTTACTGTATATGTGTTAACAGATAGGCTCTAATACCACTTGTTAGGTCACACACACTATAGAAGGGGGTTGAATACAGTGTATAATACAATCAAATCGAATTGAGAACACAAGTATGTAACAAAGAATAATCTTATTAATAAAAAAGTATTGCAATGGAACCGTTCTCTCTCAGTGATGAACAAATATCACGAGAGCTGCTAGGGTTACAATGAATAATATTCTCGATAATGATAACACTTATAGTGTAAACCCTATGTCTGTGTTTATATACCATACAGTTACAAGATAATCTCTAATTGATATCGAATATAATTCTGTATCCTAAAATATATCAACTAGTAATCTTTTTCTCCAGTTCTGTATCCTAAAATATATCAACTAGTTATCTTTTTCTCCAGTTCTTCTATTCTTCATAGAATTCTTCTCCATGCATATCTCTTCTTGTTTTAGTCTTTATCTTCTTTCCTTTCAATCAGCCGCCTTCCTTATCTGAAAGTCTTCTTAAGTCCTGATATTATCTTCTGATGAATATCTTCTGATATCTTAAGTTCTGATAACTTAAGTTCTGATATCTTAAGTTCTGACTTCAGTATAAGTACTGATTTCCAGTTAAGTCCTAATTTGTCCTATTAGTTAAGATCTGAAAAACTAAACACAAATCATTATTAGATATGACATCACAAATATATCTAACACATACTACCAGACATCCACAAAAGAGACACCAATTATATTGAGACCCTATATTTCTATAGAATTTGACAACATAACGGTTTAAGCACAAGTTATCTATCTTGATTACATAGGGCAAGTAAGATGGTTAAATTTACCTACAAATCATGCATACAATACATGAACCTATGCTAGCATGGCAAGTACTAAATTCTTAAATTCAATTTCGCTTCATTAATAATTAACACACTATCTAATAAGTTCGCGACGCTCATAAGATGAATACGCACAACCAATACTAGGATATCATACAATCACCATATACTAAGGCATCAAACAAATTTAACTAAAGAACTCCATAAATAAATCCGCTAGAACCCCACGATAACGATTATCCCATAATTGAACTCATCATCAATGTGGGTTCCGATGAAAGCATGGTAAATAAAATGTAGTCTTTATAACGATTAATTAAAACCAAGTATAAAACAAAAGTAAAGGTTCAACAAAACAAGAAACGAGCATCCAAGATTACAACTCAAAACACAGATCCACATGAATAAACTAAATCGTCTTCGCCTTTGTTGAATTGTACTATAGGTCTCTTGTCGTCTTCTCCTTGCGCTCTGTCTTGATATATCCTTAAAAAATGACTTAGAGTTGTTTATATAGCAGCCCAAGTAAGATAGAAGTCCTCCCAATTGTAAATCAATTAGAATCAGCGCGGGCGCACCGTGCTTCTGGAAAAACTTTTGAATTTCTTTAATTCCTGCTGCAATCGAGTTGGCTTCCGGAGCTTTATTCTTTAACACCACCCTAACACCATATTAGCATCAAAATAATGCTAATTCACCTGATTACTTAGATAATGCCTGAAATGCAAAAACACTAGAAAACACGTTAAAACACTTAACAACTTGAGTACAAATTCTTCAATTTAAAGCTTATTAGAGCATAATAAAGTGTCATAAATGCCACTCAACATACCCCCAAACTTGAATCGATGCTCGTCCTCAAGCATAAACAGACTCAAAGAACAAGAAAAATAAATGCATGAATGCAACTAATATTAATGCGACGATCCCCACTAGAATAACTTAACCAATCAACAAGCAACACCTCAGCAAATACAGTTACTCGCATAAAGATCAATTAAATCATACAAATCAACTCATAAACTAAAGACGTGAGTGTGTGCAAATGATTACAGATATACTATCGTATCTAGATCGACAATCATGACTCACTACTTATCAAGACAATTGCAAGTTTATAAATAGAATAAAATATAGACTCAAAATAACTTATAACACTTCAATTCTTATATCGGAGTTAATCATCGATTCATGCTTATTAAACAAAACAAAACACATATGCTTATTTGATCGTGCAATGAGTGAGGTCCACAAAAGACTTATACAATACTACCCATGTAGCGAGCGTTAGTTTAGCGGATCCCAGACTATACAAGCCTTAGGTCGCTAGGCACAAAGTCCCCTAAGAACTTAATAACTCGAGTACTAAAGAGCCCACTCATGATCAATTATACAGAACACTTATTCTTATTTTTTTTCTTTTTCTCTTATTTTTTCTCTTTTTTTCTTTTTTCAACAATTTCTGAATGAGTGCGTTTCGCTCCATCTCATTCAACCCTAGACTACTCATAAAAATATGAGCCGGCTAGTAGCCATTTGACACCTAGCCATACAACTAGCAATGAAATCCAATTTCCTCCAATTTTTAAATATCCATGTCTTTTATTATTAAGAGAATACCCTAAATTCTAAATATAAACAAGCGATTATACCTCAACAATCAAACAAATCATGACTATGATCTAGCACTCTGGCAACCTATAACACTTAGTGAAATACAAGTGTCTCTAGCATGCAAATCAATCCAATAAGACTCAACATCACCAAATACGACATCACTACACCAGCATCAATATCACAAATCAATCGGAAAGTTATCTAAGGGATCATGCTATAATGCAAATGCATGAAACTACATGAACAAAATATCATAAAACTACCAAAAAATAAAATAAATAAACAAACTACATGGCAAAATATGCAACTATATGAAATAAAACTATCACGAATATGCAAACTATATGAGACTCACACAAACTATATTCCTTCAACTACTACCCCCAAACTTAAAATATTCACTGTCCTTAGTGAAGGTAATAGTAAGAAATCAGGCATACCTACTGCGAATCAGAATCATCACCCTCAACGGGTGGAGTGTCAGGCGTGTCTGGAGGCGGATACTCTGAATCCTCACCAAAAACTGGCCACTGAATGTCAACTCCGGTGGCTCTAAAAGCTGTCCCAAGTGCCTGGGTGAGATCGCGTGTAAACCGACTATGGATGTCGTGCATCGCATTCATCCTCCTCGCTAGACGCCTATACTGCGTCGAACTCAAACCAGCTCCCATCTCTGCTCCTGCTGCCTCCTACTGCTGAGACGAACCAGCCTCCTCTCCATACTGAGCTCTCCAAGCTGCTCGACGGGCATGCTGAGAACCTCCCGCTGTAGCTGCCTCCATAGGCACACCACCTGGCAGATGAGCATGAGAGTAACCAAGCCCCTTAGGATCAGGCTTGCCGCCATACCACTCAACCATGATGTGCAGCATAGAACTATAAATTGGAGCACTGGGAAGCTGAAGCTGCTCATGTGCTGGCCAACGAACTCCAACCGCCACACACAACTTCATCATAACTGACGCATACAGAATAGCACTTGTAGTACCTCCCCTCAAAAATCTCAGAATCCCCTGGTAAATCACCATCCCCAAATCTATATAATCACCCTGCAGAATCCCCCACAGCAGACGAGCACGCTCCACAGTAATCTCATGCACATGCGAAGATGGCATGATGTTAGCACAAATAAACGAGTTCCAAGCACGTGCAAACCTCTTCATGCACAACGTAGGGAACGTGGAGTAATCAGTAGTGCCCCTCTTGAACTTCCAATGAGTCTTAGGCACACAGAGAGTTGCAACGATCAGATCCAAATCGAAGTCCTCTGGAGTCTTATCGTTCCATGTGTCCTGACCCACCTTCCTCGTGGGATGCTCAATCACCCTCCTAATAGCATCAACACTGTACTCGATAGTCATCCCCCTAACCACCGTGAAGCCATTCTTCTCCTCCTTTACGTTAGCATAGAACTCCCGCATAACACTCATGGGCACAGCAGCGGGAGCCTCACAAAAAGGAACCCAACCCATCTCTAGGATCATCTCCAAAAGCTTACCATCATTCCCTGATGGCAGAAAACCTCGCTTCTTAGCAATAGGCTTTGAGAGAAGCCTAGTGTACTCCTCCTCAGCCTCAGGAGTAGAAAACCTGGGTCTCACACCACCCGCAGATGAAGAATCGGTGGTGCTGCTTCCAATTTATGTTCTTTTTCTCTTGGGTGCCATTGGGATTGAATGAGAGCGAACAAAAGTGTAAGTGTTTAGAGAGAATTTATGTTAGAGAGTTTGTGATTTGGTGGAGAAGTTGTGTGTAAGTGTATGTATTTATAGATGGAGAGGTATGGATTCTATAAGGAATAGAAGTGGGAATTGATTATGGGAATCGTGGGAATAATGGATTTGATTAGGAGAGGGAATTATGGGATGTGGAAGAGTAAAAATCGGGTTAGAATTGATTTTCGATTAAAAGTACCGATTTTACCTTATGAACTGCTGTTTTAATTTTTTTTTAAACAGGACCCGGCGCGGGCGCGTGCTAGGACAGCGCGGGTGCGCTAGAACAGCGCGGGCGCGCTAGAACAGCGCGGGCGTGCTTGGTTACTGGAAAAATGGCACGCCCGCGCGTTTGTTTAGCACGGGCGCGCCCAGCTTTTGAAGTTGGCCCTGAATTTTTTCCTTTTTTTGATTTTTTTATGTTTTTCTCCTTTCTTCTTGCCTCTTCTACGTCCTAATGTACAACAAACTTGGGTTGCCTCCCAAGAAGCATTTTTTTTACGTCACTAGCTCGACGTAGAATCTCGAGATCAAATGGACAATAAAACGGCACTAACCACCTCGCGATTTTCCATGTCGCCATAGTAATGCTTCAACCTTTGACCATTTACCTTGAATGCTTGGCCCCGATCATTCTCAAAAATTTCCAACGCTCCATGTGGAAACACAGTTTTGACAATAAACGGCCCTGACCATCTTGACTTCAACTTTCCAGGAAAAAGACGGAGACGACAGTTGAACAAAAGAACTCGTTGCCCTGACAAAAATGATTTGAGCACTAGACCCCTATCGTGCGACCTCTTGACTTTCTCCTTATATATTTTGTTGTTCTCATAAGCTTGAAGTCGAAACTCGTCAAGTTCATTCAATTGAAGCATCCTCTTCTTACCAGCTGCATCCAAATCCAGATTCAACTTCTTCAAAGCCCAATATGCCTTATGCTCGAGCTCCACAGTCAAATGACACCCCTTACCATAAACCAACTGAAATGGCAACATTCCCAATGGAGTCTTATATGCTGTTCTATATGCCCAAAAAGCTTCATCAAGCTTCAAACACCAATCTTTCCTTGATGGACACACAACCTTCTCTAAAATGCACTTGATCTCTCTGTTAGAAACCTCAGCTTGACCATTCATATGAGGATGATAAGCCGTAGCAATGCGATAATTCACATTATACCTTTTCATTATAGCAGTGAACTTACGATTGCAAAAATGCGACCCCTCGTCACTGATTATAACTCTTGGAGTACCAAACCTTATAGATATCTGCTTGTGAAGAAAATTAAGCACCACTTTTGCATCGTTCGTTGGCAATGCCTTAACTTCAACCCATTTCGACACGTAATCAACCGCCAAAAAGATATACTGATTGTTACAAGATGAAACAAATGGCCCCATGAAGTCAATTCCCCAAACATCGAAGACCTTAACCTCGAGAAGCACATTAAGAGGCATCTCATCCCTCTTAGACTTATTACCCACACATTAACTTCGATCACATTTCAAAATGAACTGGTGAGCATCTTTAAACAACGTCGGCCAAAAGAAACCTGCCTGAAGAACACGAGTTGCTGTCTTTTCTCCATCATAATGTCCTCCATAAGTTGTTGAATGACAATCTCGCAGGATCCCCCCCCCCCCGTTTTGCTATAAGGAATACATCTCCTGATGATTTGGTCAGCTCCTTGTCAAAAAAGAAACGGCTCATCCCACATATACCACTTCACTTCATGTAGAAACTTCTTCCTTTGAGCATAAGATAAGTCGGGAGGCATAATATTACTCACAAGGTAGTTCACAATGTATGCAAACCACGGTTCTTCTTCTTGCACTCCAAACAGCTGCTCGTCGGGAAAAAAATCATTTATCAACGTCTTATCCAATGAAGTAGCATTAGGATTTTCTAAATGCGAGAGATGATCAGTGACTTGATTTTCAGTTCCTTTTCTGTCCTTGATCTCTAGTTCAAATTCTTGGAGTAAAATAACCCATCTAATCTATAACACCCCCAAATCCGGGGTCGGGGATCCGGGTTGTCACGAGTTCCATTTCCCTTAATAACACCCAATCTTAATAAAAAATCAACTACTCCGTACTGTGACCCCACAATAAACACACACACCACAAGTTATAGTCTCAGAGATGAATATCCAAAAATAACACGAGTCATTTTATTCCATAATTATATGCCATTATACCTTAAAAGGGTTTCTGAATAAATTTACATTTCTTTGCCATTATTACAATTCATAAAGATACATAAGTCTGGTACATCAAAAGTTGAAAGCCTAGCCTATTGGTAGTTCCTACCTCAGCTACAGCGACATCAACGCCTATAGGAAACTGCGGAACGTTTCCTATCCGCTCGCGAATTGGGAGCTTGGTCCTGTTCATCTTGTCTATCTGATGTTGTGTGATGAAAGAAGAAAGAAATGGTGAGCAACAAGCCCACCGAAATAATATGTATAATAACTAACAATATATGAGCATCCTCATAGTACTCATGAAAGTCTTGGTCAAGAAGAAATGAACCAAGTTTGATCTCTTAATGCGACCAAGTCGCAAAATATTTAGTATATATATATATATACTTTTCTGAATTTTTAAATCCTCTTCCATGTATAATATACACAGAGTTCTAGTTTATAACTGTATAAAAATATCGTCGCAAGGTGATCTCATATATCTAACCTTGTCTCAATGTTTTTGTGAAAATCTTTGTCATGCATAAGATAATCATTAACCAGATATAAGTTAAAAAGATGAAGTTACAAGATACTCCAATATACTTATATCTTTTCCGAATACTACTTGAACTACCACCATTCAAGTTATAATTAGTTCATCCCATAGATGAGGCTACACGACAAAACTTGTATAGAATTAATCTTTGAAATATCATCAAAATGAAATGAAGTTACGAGATACTTCATTTGATAAAAATAACATTTTGAAAACTCGACCCTGCCAACACTTAACAATCGCCCAGCCGTAGCCTTTCTATCGAAGTGCTCTGGGTAGTGTTGCAGAAATATCCAATTGGATGATGAACTCATTACGGGAGTTTGCCGCGCCAAGAAGACCACTTACGATGATCAGTCGCAGTAGTGCAACCCCACCATTTTTTACATGTAGAGGAGAACCGGTCGGATTTACTTGTCAACCGAACACTGGACTCCTAAGGAATGGACCGTCTTAGCGGAACTTCCAGGCCATTTGGGCCAATATAATAAGGCTGGGCCAGCGCCACTCGACCACTTACGCCACTCCTAGTTCAGATGAAATCCATGACTCTGAAACGTAAAGCTTGTCCCCCCTTTCCCCAAGTAGAAACTTGTTGATATGGCTCCACCAAGAAGTCGTATCTAGTTGGAAAGGAAAACTCACCGATATTTCCCAGGCGGTGCCTGTTAATGGATTAACTTGTTCTAAGAATTTTACTTCCCGAGTGTTGGGTAAGTAATCAAAAACTCTTTTATCAAAACAGCAACCTTTTTGCGAATATAAAACACACCACAGAGCCGGATCCCTCAGGTTTTGAGCGAGTATTTAAATCCCCTTCGAAAGGAGGATCTTAAATATAAAAATGAGTTTTGGGATCCGCCCTTACCTTTAAAAATTATTTTGAAGACTCGAAAACATTTTTAAGAATGTTTGGAGTAATGCTGATTTAATAAAATAAATCAGTCCCAATATATTAGAAAATATCTGAATATTATTATTTAAATAATATTCCCATAAAGAATAATCTTTATAAAAATAATTGAAGTAGAAGTTTTAAAACTCATACTTGAAATGAATAATAAATAACCAAAGATATACTTATACGAAAGTACGATTTTTATTTGAATAATCAAAAATAAGTTTGATTATCCAAACATTATTCTTTAATAAAATAAAGAATATTATTTAATAAAATAAGCGGGGTCATAAGTCCTCGAATGAATATTCAAAACAATATTCATTAAATAAAATAAGCGGAGTCATAAGTCCTCGAATGAATATTCAAAATAATATTCATTAAGTGAAATAAAGTTATCGAATAAACCTTATTCGAATAATAGTTTTTAAAACTATTTACATATATATAAATATATATATATATATATAATATAATCGGGAACATCGTCTCCCGGTTTAGAAAATATGTTCACCTTTGGGTCCCTTATACTAAGGGTATACGCAACTACTGCGTATCTCTAGCATAAGTATTATGCAACTTATAAGCAATTGAATCAACAATTAGATATAAAGATTACGAAACAGACATGCATATATATCATATCAGCATGCTCCAATATATCGCAAAATTTGCTAATAACAATCATGCACTTATCACAAGATAATGCATTTACTTATATTTATATCACAACAACAGTATAACGGGTAGAAAACTTGCCTGAGCGACTGGGGGTGATAAAAAGGCTTGGGACGAGTCTGGTAACCTATAAACAACATATAATTTGGAATTAAACCAAAGTCGCTTATGAATCTATACTTTAACCAATTAGACCCTAACGTTCGCTTTTGCGCTTAACGATTCACTTAAGTCGCTCGAGTACCCTCGGCTCCACCATTTTTAATAAATTAACCATTAAGGGTTTTAAGGCGATTCTTTCGCGAGTCCCCTACCAACTGCCTAGCCTACTTTACATAATTGTTTCATACTCCAATTAGTCATTTAAGGGCCTTAAACAAGGTTTTAAAGTAAGGCGAGGGATAATGGTTCGTTCGCAAAATGCCGTTACTTAAAACGGTCGTTTCTCCTAAACCGTACATCGGATTCAAGCGAACCACATATCAAAACGAAGCTCGTAACATGAAATATCTAAAAATGGCAAAGGTGAGAATCTTCCAGTGAGTTCACGGGTCCTAAAGTTAAGAACAGAACAGTTAAGGAAAATCGGGCATTATGATGTTTATGTTTACGCGATTTCCAATTTAATTAACACTCTAAATTTTCATCAATTCACTCACAACCACCAATACAACAATATTCAACCATAATACTACAAACTCAGTCCCCAACTTCAAGTTTTACCAATTTATCCAACCAATCAAAGACCCAATATTCAAAACCAATACAAATCCACCAAAACTACTTATAATCAAAGATCAAGCCTTAATACTAACAATGCTTCAATAAAACTTAATGGAATCATAAAATCAAAGCTAGGGTTTGAAGTTGATACCTTCTTTGGTAGGTGTTAAGTTGCTAGGAAGCCTTAGGGAGCCTTAATCTAACCTCCTACAAGCTTGATCTTTCCAAAGATATCAAGAACACAAAGTTAGGTTTTGAAGTTTCTAAAAGTCAGATTGAAAGAACTATCAAAACGAGGGTCTTACCTTGCTTATTTGGATGAGACTTGTGAACAAGAGTTGTAGGCCATCTCAATACCTTTCCAAAGGGCTATAGAACATACTATTTGAGTGAGTATTGAAGGAGCTATGGTAGTTTTAAGTTGCTGCTCTGGTTTTGGCCGAGAGCTTGCTTCTTTAAAATGAAAAGTCAAGTTTGTGTTATGATTTTTTTGTTTTGTTTCTTTGTTTATGGCTTGGTTAATTTTGAGGATTTACCATGATAAAAAATGAATGGCTCACAATCAACCAACAACACACTTCTTTTTGTCATGCTTAGGTCATCATTCTTATGTCATCCAATTGCCACATGTCTCTTCCTTGTGGTTTGATGATGTCACAATCCTTGGCTTCTTGTACAAGCTTGTCTCTTGGTCGCTTATTTGTTTTACGGTTCGCTTAACTTTCGTTCCCGTTCGTCGTTTGAGGGATCATATCCGGGATCTTATTACTTGGGTCCCCCTAAACCTTTCTCAATATTTTATATTCCTTTTTATGATCCCCTCTTAAAATCCTTGAATTTAAATCATTTTTATCCTGTCACCTTATACTCAATTCTTTCAGTATCTGGTGGATTTTCGGGAAAAAATCAAAGTGTTCGTATTTGGATTCTGACGATCTTTACATACACTTATTTACTTTATGGAGTACTAAGACGATCTTAGAATTTCCATAACAGTACTCCTATATAGCGTGGTCTGATAATTTTCCTTAATCATCATCATCAACAAAAGTTACTATTCATCCGTGTTTCAAAATTTTCCAAAAATTGGGGTTATTACAGTCTCCCCTCCTTAAAAGGATTCCGTCCCGGAATCAGATAGAAAATGAATAGGGATGCTCTCTTAGCATTGCACTTTCTAAGTCTCAAGTAAATTTTCTCACATTGTGGTTCTACCACCAAACTCTGCCTAGTTTGATAACCCTTCTCCTAAGCACTTGTTCCTTTTCGATCTATAACCCCTTCTGGTTGCTCCATATAGGTTACGTCTGGTTGCATGCCTATGCGCTCATGTGCCCCTATTTATCTGGCATCCAAATTATACTTCCTTAACATTGATACGTGGAACACATTATGAACTTGCTACAGGTTCGGGGGTAGGGTTAGCTCATATGCTAACTTCCCAATACGTCTTAATATCTCCAAGGGTCCAACACTTCGTGGGCTTAGCTTTCCTTTCTTTCCGAACCACATCCATCTTTTCCAAGGGAATACCTATAACAGCACTAGGTCCCCTACTTCCTATTCCTTTTCCTTTCGTGTCAATTCAACATACTCCTCATGTCCATCTTGGGCTACTACCAGCCGTCTTCTGATTAGATCTATTATATCCCTGGTCCTTTGGACCACTGCTGGTCCGAGCATCTTGCGCTCTCCAACTTCATCCTAACATAAGGGAGATCGATATTGTCTTCCCTCAAGGATCTCATAAGGCGACATCTCGATAATGACATATGATCTATTGTCGTAAGAAAACTCAATCCGCGTTAAGTGATCATTCCAAATTCTTTCAAGTCTATTGCACAGACTCTCATCATAGCTTCTAGCATTATAGATTTTGCTTCTCAATACTCCTTCTTTTCTGGTTCGTAAGCGTTACTATCTTCCGTACAGAATACTATTCTAGATATACCTTTACTCGCTAGAGTTTTATAACCTTTTAATAACCACGTCAACCTTAGTATCACGAACATGTTTCCATTCCGAATACCACCATAACTTTACTACTCCTTTTTCAGCTGTTTCTATTTTCCAAAGTTTGATCAATCATATAGAAGTAAAGGAATTTGTTGAGAGATCATTATGGTCATGAACACTTGTTCTATTGCATAGTTAGTACAGAAGGTGGCCAGCCTTTAGTACTTGACAAGCAATTAAACAATAGATTGGTATCCTACTAGGCTTCTATCACACAGATAGATAGTCATTCGGTAATACCTCCCCTTCTGGAAGGTTGTTCTTCTCAGCTTATACAAAATGAAAAGAAAAGAACAAATTGAAGAGAATTGTATATATATAAAAAAAATACTGCCACAAAAGATCTGGCTTGGAATCTACCTCTGAACTATAGAGGTTTATCAGAAGAGAACAAAACATATATATCTATATCAATATCCAGTATTATCGCATCGCATTTCACATGCTTAAATATTTTTGCTATTCCGTCCATCATTCTATGGACCCATGCTCTTCTTCGAGCTTATACTCAATCACCTTTGAAACTCCCTTGACAGCAAAAATCGAATCTCGGATTTCATTCTAGACATCATAGTTACTAGAATCCATTGCTATTCCGTAACCTTCTTCGTATAGTAATACTACTCTTTATCGATAAGAAGGAATAAATATATCATAGGTAAATGATCGCCTTAGTTAGTCTACCGATGATTACTTATACATCACCACAACCCGATAAATGGTACCCAATCTCAACATCCATTACACTACAACTCTCACGGTTGTAATCGGCTCATTATTCAAAGAATCGTTGTTGCATTAATATGGTCCACCACTGACCTACTATCGTCATTCGTTTTCCTTGGAATCTTAATAGCTAACCATACGGAGTCCATACCTGTCGTATCGAATTCTTCTAAGGAGGTAACATGATCACCGCTCATGATTCATAAAGAACACTCCTGAACTTGACGCACATATGACATGAAGCAGATAAAATTTCAGAAGAGTTTCAATGAAAGCAACGATAGCAGGTTAATACCATTCTTAATCATATGTCTTTATTAGGAGACATGAATCTCAAAGGTTATCTCAAGATAGTACCTTCTAAGATAGATAGCCCGCTCATGGCGATTACACGAATTAATCCTTTACCAAACTACTATTACAGTTGGGTATTGCACAGTCATCAAAAGGAATGTCAATCTTCCAAACCATAATACAACCTTTACGGCTTCAACCATCATCACTGTATTCCTCTGGCATGAGCGCCGATAATTGTCCTCTTACACTTAAAGTGTTGGCCACCTCTTTGGCCTTTCCTGATAGTAAAATTTCCTTACAATCAATGTCATTTTAACCACCTCCCACTAAATTTTCTACCTCATTTCAATCACTACTTATGTGAAAATGCTTCTCTTAAGTCCTGGTGAGAAAAAAAATCACCATTTTTTTCCATAAGTCATTGCCTTTGTCTTTAGATGTGAACATTGTCACGACTGACTCTCGATCATACTTAGGACGTCTCTTATCTTGGGTCCTTCTCGTTTTCACCAATCTCGACCTTCATTGGGTTGATCTATACTTTCTTATGGTTCAACACGTGCCCACCTGGCATTATTATAATTATGTCATATTTCCTTATCAAAATTTATATTCTTGAGAACTTTGAATATTACCTTTTTCCTTGTAAAACCTCTAAGGTTATCCTTAAATTCTTCATCCGGTACTCCCTAGGTACAGGGCGTATCAAGATACAATTTACTACTACTAGAACCATTGTTTAAGTACTTCTGAAAAATTTCTCTACTGATCTTTAAAGGTTGTTGTTACCTTAGTCCTTCGTTCCATACTACCCAACTCATAATGTCCCTATTAAGAGTGAAATGCCAACCTTTATGCATTCCTCTATGGTTCATCTCAAGTTATCGAGGTTCCATCCTTAATTCCACCTTTTTTTTAAAAAGGTACTTGCATCCTTCCATAGATAAATCAAGTCATGTATCCCTGATAAGGGTGTCTTATTCAATCATTCCCATCTCGATAGTATATGCCTAATTTCACAATAACATCTGTATTCAAAATGAGGTCAATCAATATGGCCTCCAAAAGATAACAACGGTTATCCGCTTTTCTTGCCTGATTTAGTAATGATAACAGGGATGTCCTAGAAGATATTGGTCGTGTTCAACGTGAACTTCTTCTTAATAAATCCTTATTTACTTTTGTTGTTTATCTCAACAGTCATCTCAATGTTGGGATATCTTTCATACCTGGCGTCTCCCTTTATGGGTATCAAGCCACCGGTCTTTCACTTCACATTTTTGAAGGTCACTTCCTTCATCAAATTTTCCTAATTTCTTACTTTCTTGTCTCCTCAGTCTATCCGTGTCTCCTTGTTTATCCTTTGGACTATCTCAAGGTTTCCTCGAATCCTCCCAACTTAAAGGGGATAAAATATATGTATCTTTCATGCCTTCATCCATCAGCTTTAACTCATGGTGAATCACTCTCATCCTGAAAATTACATACTTTTCTATTTCTATTGCTATGAGTCTTTAGGGTTTCCTCTTATCTAACTCCCTTATCATTCCTCCAACTCTATTGCCTTTATATTCCTTTCCACTTCAGTTTCTTTTTTTATCTACCTCTCTCTTGCAATCATTTCACGAACCCACTAATCATTGACTTCAAACATCACGTCGTTCTGGGATTCTAGTCCTCAGAACAAATCTTGACAACTTTTACAATCTTAGATTCATAATTTATCATACTCGCCCGCCTTTGTTTCGGCTCTAAAGCTTCTACACTATTTCCATAACCTTGGGAAGTACTTTCCTGAAACAATTGACTGAACTTTAATCAGTTTATTATAACCTCTGGCTCCGTGCCTTTCTTGGTCTTTCACCAGCGGGTGGCCTCTCTCTTAGGAGGGTAAGTGACAAGAACAGACTTTTGTGATTCGTCCATCATTTAGAATCTCAAATGATTCCTATATTTCCTTTAGCCAGGCTCTCGCCTTTACTGGGTTTGCTTGTTCCTTGGAACTCTGAGAGCTTAGCGACTTAAAGGTCCTGAAAGAATTTCCCACCGCATTGTCTCCTCAGGGTGGTGGTTGGGGATAATAGTCTAAGTTCTTTTTAGACAGGTCCATAAATTGTCGTATAGGAGTACCGTATCGGGTCTCCTTTCCTTACTCAACTTTTTGTTTCCTTAGTATGAAATGTTTCATCCTTCTCCCATACTTGGGGTTATCTTATACGTTAAAAATCCTTGTTTTCCACTTCATTGTGTTATGGGCTCCTTCTTTCTTAATGGCAACCTCCCTGACTATCACATTCGGGGTTTGCTCTAAATCTTATTCCTCGAGCTATGGATTTCATCTAAGATCCAGTCCTTACGCTCTTAAACGTTTGAAACCCAAATTCTGTAGGAATACCTCGTTATTCCCTTATCATCTTTCTTGGTATTAATCTCTTCTCCAGTCATTGACTCTCTGCCTTCTTTCATCACTTTTTCTTGGCACAATATGATCTTTTTCGATAATTCGGGCTGTATTGCAATCTCAAACAGCGTTTCGGTACCGGCTCCGGTTACCTTCACTTCTATTTCCATTTTCTCAAAATCTCTTATCAACTCTCCCAAAGACATTTTCATCTTGAGTCTCTCCTTTATACTAAGGGCATTAGCCACCATTTTGGCTTTCCCTGGATGATCAAGAATCTCATAATCGTAATCCTTGATTAGCTCTAACCACCTCCTCTGGCGCATGTTGAGCTCTTTCTGCGTGGAAATATACTTGAGTTCTTATGGTTTGTGTAAATCTCGCACTCCTATCCATACAAGTAGTGCCTTCAATCTTTAGGGCAAAACTATTGCCGTGAGCCCAAGATCATGGGTGGGGATATCAAATTTTATATTCCCTTAGATGTCTTGACGCGTACGCGATTACCTTGTTGTGTTGTATAAGAAGCACCCTAATTCCTTATGCGAAACGTCACTACAAACCACAAAATCTCCTTTTCCATCCGTCAACGCCAACATAGGAGCCGTCACCAACCTTTGCTTCAGTTCTTGAAAGCTGTTCTCGCATTTCTCTATCCATTCAACCTTCTCAGTCTTACGAGTAAGCCGCGTTAAAGGGGCTATTATCTTTACAAACTTGAACGAACCTCCGGTAGTGACCGGCCAATCCTACCTCTGGTAGTCGCCCTAACCACGGTTATCAATTCCTCAGTGGTCCTTTATTCATTCTTTTCAGGATCCCCCACGGGATCCTCCTCAGCAACAATCCCTTCTAGGACAACATCCTCAAACGCCACATCCTTAATATGAACATCATCCGGTCCTGCGTTAGGACGCTCTATCGGATCCACAATCTGATCTCCAATAAGTAATAAAACATCATCGCGTTGTTGCTCCTCAACCTCAGGGTTCGGAGTCCCGCTACCATATACGATAACAAACTACGCTTCTATCACGATATTTATAAGGGTTCCTATAAGGGTTTTAACTGTCAGTACTACGTTAGGTAGTCTGACTATGAACTTGGCAAGAGTTCTTATTATCTTAGTGAACTTATTATTTTAACGTCACATCATCTCTGAGGTTTATAACGCTTAGCTCTGATACCATTTCTGTAACACCCCCAAATCCGGGGTCGGGGATCCGGGTTGTCACGAGTTCCATTTCCCTTAATAAAACCCAATCTTAATAAACAATCAACTACTCCGTACTGTGACCCCACAATAAACACACATACCACAAGTTATAGTCTCAGAGATGAATATCCAAAAATAACACGAGTCATTTTATTCCACAATTATATGCCATTACACCTTAAAAGGGTTTCTGAATAAATTTATATTTCTTTGCCATTATTACAATTCATAAAGATACATAAGTCTGGTACATCAAAAGTTGAAAGCCTAGCCTATTGGTAGTTCCTACCTCAGCTACAGCGACATCAACGCCTATAGGAAACTGCGGAACGTTTCCTATCCGCTCGCGAATTGGGAGCTTGGTCCTGTTCATCTTGTCTATCTGATGTTGTGTGATGAAAGAAGAAAGAAATGGTGAGCAACAAGCCCACCGAAATAATATGTATAATAATTAACAATATATCAGCATCCTCATAGTACTCATGAAAGTCTTGGTCAAGAAGAAATGAACCAAGTTTGATCTCTTAATGCGACCAAGTCGCAAAATATTTAGTATATATATATATATATACTTTTCAGAATTTTTAAATCCCTATTCCATGTATAATATACACAGAGTTCCAGTTTATAACTTGTATAAAAATATCGTTGCAAGGCTGATCTCATATATCTAACCTTGTCTCAACGTTTTTGTGAAAATCTTTGTCATGCATAAGATAATCATTAACCAGATATAAGTTGAAAAGATGAAGTTACAAGATACTCCAATATACTTATATCTTTTACTGAATACTACTTGAACTACCACCATTCAAGTTATAATTAGTTCATCCCATAGATGAGGCTACACGACAAAACTTGTATAGAATTAATCTTTGAAATATCATCAAAATGAAATGAAGTTACGAGATACTTCATTTGATGAAAATATCATTTTGAAAACTCGACCCTGCCAACACTTAACAATCGCCCAGCCGTAGCCTTTCTATCGAAGTGCTCTGGGTAGTGTTGCAGAAATATCCAATTGGATGATGAACTCATTACGGGAGTTTGCCAGCGCTAGGAAGACCACTTACGATGATCTGTTGTAGTAGTGCAACCCCACCATTTTCTACATGTAGAGGAGAACCTGTCGGATTTACTTATCAACCGAACACTGGACTCCTAAGGAATGGACCAGTCTTAGCGGAACTTCCAGGCCATTTGGGCCAATATAATAAGGCTGGGCCGGTGCCACTCGACCACTTACGCCACTCCTAGTTCAGATGAAATCCATGACTCTTGTTAGTCCCTTAACAATATAGCAAGAATTACAGAAGGAGGGTTGAATGGAATTCTTGAACCTTTTTCTTGAAATAAAAATGTTCAACTCGATTATATATATATTTGTTTTAATTAGCACAATGCGGAATGTAAACTTAATTGAATCAAAACATAAGTAATTAAAAACAAGAGTCTTTAAAAACTTTCTGGTGGATTTAAACAATTCCACCAGAGATATATATAATATATCGAGAGGACTCTGTGTGCAGAAATGCTCACAGCTGCTTACAAATGGAACTACTGAGAATACAGGAAATGCTAAAGATTCTGCTTACAAAGATTTCTCTGTTTTTGTGTTTCTCAGCTATCTCAGTTATTTTTCTATTTGCTACTCTCTTGGTTTATATAATACCAAGATTACAAAGTCAAAAAGACTGATCAAATATAAAATCTAACAGTCTTAAGCTTTGTTGCTTTTCGTCCTCTATTACCCAGTTAATGGGCTTCCACAGTGTGTTTGTATACATCTCGACGGCTGTGTGTCAGCTTTCACTGTTCAACTGCTATTTGAATTCTTCATATGATCATCCGTTGACTTTCAGAATATCCGTTGATGATTTAATTGATCATCCGTCGACTGCTATATTAAACATCCGTTGATAGTCATTTGATCATCCGTCGATGGCTTTGTTAATCATCCGTCGGTAGCTATTTTGGCACTTGACTCTATATCACTTATGTAGAATTACAAGACATCAATTATGTACAATTAATCAACCTATTCTGCATATCTAGTTAAAGTCAACATGACTTATATGCTACTACAGATTCTATACAAAGGTGCATACATAACTGTGCTACAAACTTATTATTACATCAGCTACTCACTCGATGAATAATAAGTTAATCATCCGTCAGGACTATAATGAGTTATCCGTCGGGACTACAATTCTTATCCGTCGAGTGATGCATAATTTCACTAAGTAAAATCTACTTTAGTGTTTTGTTTATGAAATCATCAAGTACACAACATATGCACAACAATCTCCCCCAATTTATGTCTACTGGAATTGTAGCCATAAATTAAGAGATACTTGATGATAACAAAACATCCTGAACATATATCTTTAAAGATAAGTAGATAAACTGAAAGTGCTTCAATTAATTAAAATGTGCAAGGTAAAACACTTTTACACACATAAAATCCAAATAAAAGCATATAAATCATGGTAAAAACGTAGGGATCGATTACTAACCTTTAATATGCGATCCAAGAGCATCGATCGGAGATCCTTAGCAGCTGCTCCTCAAACGTGAAACACTCCACCGGTATCCACCAAGAAAACGACGTTAAGGAGGAGGAGCATGTGGAGAGAATTATGTTTTTATAAAAATTGGGGTTAGAATAAAATAGGATTTATAATAGTATATTTATAGGCAAAATTTTCAGCTGAAATTTTCCCATAAATATTATTATTATTATCCCATTTATTATTCTCATTAATAATTAAAACACCTTTTAATTATTAATCCTTTTTCTAAACACTTTAGAAAATTCTCTCTCTTGATTTAATTTCCAAAAATTAAATTCTTAATTAATAATATTAAGAACTTTTCTTAATTAATTTATAATCAATTAAATCTCATTTAATCAATTATTAAATTTGCCAATTAATTATTTATTTCATAAATAAATAATTATTAGCCATTATTAATTAATTCCTCCACCATTAAATCATTCTCTTTTTATGGTGTGACCCTGCAGGTTCAATATTAAGCCGGTAGTAGAAATAAATAATAATAAAACTATTTTATCATTATTTATATAAATTCTCTAATTTATTAAATATGATTAATTAATTAATCATATTTATTCTACATCGTGAGAGATACTTCTCAGCATATCGCGACTATCCGGATAATACGAATTCACTGCTTAGAATACCAAGAACCTATTCAGTGAATAGTTACCGTACAATAAACTCCTTCTACCCTACAATGTCCCGATTAAATACAAGGCATGGATCTCGTGTCAAGCCTATCTAATTCAATCACTTGCTTACCATTTACTATGCTTAGTTCTATGCAAATTAGAAACTCCTTTCTAATTTCATTCACTCTGGCCAGAGATTCCTGAACTAGCATAAGTGGATCAGCCTTGAACATTCGCTTCCTTCACTGGAAGGGGTAGATCCTTTATTGATCATACACTATCTTCGTGTACAAATTCCTATACCCAGTAGAGCCCTAATAATTGTCCCTGGAGACTAAAAACTAAACCAAAGCATAGTTCAGTGTACACAAGATGACTATGATGACCTTAAGTCTAAGGATACTTGTATAACTATCACTATGTGAACAACTGCTGACACGTGAGTGAACTCCATCAGTTGTTCAGCTGGGCGAGTCATGTTCAATGAACTTATTCTATAATAAGCACCTACATACTAGCTATAGTGTCACCACACAAATGTCTATGAAAACAGACATCCTTCATAATGAATCAAGCATAGTATGTACCGATCTTTGCGGATTATTAATTACCGGTTAGTAATCCTATGACCAGGAACTATTTAAGTTTAGAGTTATCATCTTTTAGGTCTCACTATTATGATCTCATCATAATCCATAAAGAGCTTTACTCTAAACTATGGTATATCTTATTTAAACACTTAAATAGATAAAACATGTAATAAAAACAAAACTAGTCTTTTATTAATATCAATGAAATCAAAACAGATTACATAAAAGTTATTCCTAAATCCTAATGCATGATTGGACTTAGGACATATTCCTTTCAATCTCCCACTTGTACTAAAGCCAATCACTCTGGTATCTAATACCCATCTTATCTTTATGACGATCAAAGTGACTTTCAGAAAGTAGCTTTGTGAGTGGATCTGCTATGTTGTTATGTGTGTCAACTCTAATTCAATACAACACAAGAAATGTTATCGCGCTCCCACTAACCCTTTTGTAGACACATGGTTCATCTACATTTTTGATAAAACCAAACTCTTTGATTGTCTCATCAAAACGGATGTTCCATCTACGAGAAGCTTGCTTTAAACCACATATGGTTCGCAACAGCTTACACACTAGGTTTTCATTTCTCTTGGAAAGAAAACCATCTGGCTAATTGCCAGATCTCATAGTCGTAGTAAGCAGCAATCGCAAGCAAAATCCGAACTGATTATAACAGGGCTACAGGTAAAAGGCTTCATCAAAGTCAATCCATTGCCTTTGTTTGAATTCTTTTGCCACAAGCCTGGCCTTATAGGTCTCTACCTGGCCATCTGTTCTAATCATTCTTTTGTATCCCGTATACATAGATTTCATTCCGGATTTCATGGCACTATGCCATTTCTCTGAGTCAACACTACTCATAGCCTCATTATAGGTCACAGGGTCGTCATCATCAATGATCGACAACTCATTGTCACTCTTAATGACAAGGCCATATTACCTCTCAGGTTGGCGAGACACTCTCCCTGACCTAAGAATGGGCTGTTCCACAGAAGGTTGTTCAGTCAGAACAGGTGTTTCCACTTAATCCGTAGTAGTTTGTGCTTCTTGAACTTCATCAAGTTCAATTTTGCTCCCACTGTTTCCTTCAAGGATAAACTCCTTTTCCAAGAAGGTAGCATGTCTGGAGACAAACACCCGATGATCGGTGTAAAAGTAATACCCTAAAGTCTCTTTAGGATATCCCACAAAACTATATTTTACGGATCGATATTCCAGCTTATCTGGGTCAACTTACTTGACATAAGCTGGACATCCCTAAATCTTAACGTGTTTAAGACTCAGTTTCCTTTCTTTCCATATCTCATACGGAGTTTGAGGAACAAATTTGGAAGGCACCTTATTCAGTAAGTATGCTGAGGTTTCCAATGCATAACCCCATAGGAATACTGGAAGATTCTCATAGCTCATCATGGACTGAACTATGTCTAACAAAGTTCGATTTCTCCTTTCAGATACCAATCTGGAGGAGTCCACTGGGAGACTATACCATTTACTTTGAGATAATCTAGAAACACTCCTTTAAAGTATTCACCACCTCGATCTGATCAAAGAGTTATAATACTATGTTTGGTTGTTTCTCCACTTCATACTTATACTCCTTGAACTTTTCAAAGGCTTCAGACTTGTGTTTCATCAAACACATATCCGAATCTAGATCTATTATCCATGAAAGTAATGAAGTATGAAAATCCACCCATCGCTTGCTTAGATATTGGTCCACATACATCTGTGTGTACAATTCCTAGCAAATTTGCAGTCCTTTTTCCATGTCTACTAAATGGAGACTGCAGTGCCACAATAAAGTGAGATTTTCATCATCCCTTTTCTTTTATTAGTTTGTTCAATCCGAAGTAAATTATGTCACATATATACAGACCATTATTTAAAGCACCACGTCCATAAAGAATATTATCTCTAAGAATAGAACATTCATTATTCTCAATAATAAATGAAAATTCAGCCAAGTCTAACATGGGAATAATATTCCTCACAATCGAGGGAACAAAATAACAATTATTTAAAACAATAGTCTTGCCCGTAGGCATATGTAAATGAAATGATTCTACATCTACAGCAGCAACTCTTGCTCCATTTCCCACCAGTAGAATCACCTTCTCTTCTTCAAGAGTCCTACTTCTCCTTAGTCCCTGCAACAAATTGCAGATTTGAGAACCACAGGAGGTATCTAATACCCAAGTAGAAATTTGATTTAATGACATATTCACTTTTATCATGAACATACCTGAATCAGAAGCGGTAGTCTCACTACCCTTCTTCTTCTTCAATTCTGTAAGGTAAACCTTGCAGTTCCTCTTTCAGTGCCCCACCTTGTTACAGTGAAAGCAAACAACTTTGCTCTTGGGGTCTTCAGCTTTTGGTGGAACCGACGTTTTCTCACCTACTTTCTTCTTCTTGGAAGGGTTCCTCTTCCTTTTCTTAGGATTGGAACCTTCACCAATTAGAAGAACAGAACTCTTCTTAGGGGGAAAATTCGATTCCGCAGTCTTCAACATGTTGTGGAGTTCAGGCAGGCTGACATCCAACTTATTCATGTGAAAGTTCACAACAAACTGCGAGAACGAACTCGAAAACGATTGCAAGACCAAGTCTTGGCTCAGCTCCCCATCCATGGCAAAACCAAGTTGTCCAAGACATTCAATCAAATTGATCATCTTAAGTACATGATCATTCACAGATGATTCCTCAGACATCCTAAACCGAACAGCTCCTTCGATATCTCATATCGAGCTGTCCTCCCTGCCACATCATACAACTTTTGTAGATGCATGAGGATGGTGTGAGCATCCATATGCTCATGTTGCTTCTGTAGCTCAATGTTCATGGAAGCTAGCATGATGCATTGAGCAACATTTGCATCATCTATCCACCTACGATACACAACATGTTCATCATTATGTGCATCACTAGTAGGTTCAGTAGGCTTAGGTGAGTCAATCACGTATTCCAACTTCTCAATCCTGAGAACAATTTTCAAGTTTCGAAGCCAGTCAGCATAATTAGGACCAGTCAATTTGTGAGCATCCAGTATGCTCCTGAGTGATAGTGTAGAAGACATAATGTATATTGTAAATCTGTAAATGATAAACACATAACAAAACTTAGCAAATATTCGATTTCATTTTATAACACTATATGAATCGGGTCTTTATTCATAAGTGGCTCCCACTAGTTTACCTAATTTATTCAACCCCCTACGTGAAAAATTAAGCATTCATAATGCTAGTGGGAATAGGGATCCTACATTCCATTACACAACCCCGGCTGTGGCACGAAACGCCATGTAATGTTCAATAGGCAGACAACTCTTGTCAATTATATCTAATGTTATTCCCTAATCAAACTTTAGCTCTTGAATAATTGAGTCACGGCTGTGGCACGACAAACTCAATATTCTATGTCAAGTCTAACCCAACATTCTGTACAATTGAATCAGTCCCCAAAGGCCCACGGCTGTGGCACGTAACGACCTTTAGATTCTTATTCAATGTACACATCTCTATGTAATAGACACGTATTTCTTATTTCGAAATCAAAGCCCTCGGCTGTGGCACGAAATGACAATGATTTAAAAATAACAACTACTTTCTATCATGTTGGAAGGCTATGACCGACACAAGCCCGTTGTTTCATTGGCCAATTACTACTTAATATTATTTAATTTTAGAGGGATTATATTACGTTACAATCATAATCATATTATAAAGAGATTCTTCCTTTTAAATTAAATATTTCAAATCAATAATCAATAATCAGATGATTCCCAGATCGGGTGGAGCATTGTCAAGAGGCGTCACTTAATAACCCTTTCTTACAGATAGAAATCTGTTGTTGACAGAATCATCCTTTCTCTTATATCGAAAATTCATATTCAATTACGTGTTTCATAAACACAAGAATCTCATGATTGTATTCATAATATTATTATTAAGGTTATGAAACAATTTCACTATACTAGGTTGTCTAACAAACGCCTTATGTTCATTTAAGTTCACCTAAATCTATCATCGCATGATAAACTAAGCATGTATCACATATATAAACATGAATAAACATCAAGGTAGGCATGTTATATCATCTAGTATATTAGTCTAAGCAATATACATCTCTATGTATCACATGAAGCACTTAAAAGCAATTCAAACGATCAAAAACAGCTTTAAAACACTTCTGTTAGCTATAAACAGTTCGAAACAATTTCATAAAATATCATATAATATACCATTAGAAGCATCTCGAAAAGACGAATCCAACGGCATCAAAATCGCCCAAATCTGAGCTAGCACGCGCTCTCACGCGCCGAAACAAGGTCCCCCACGCGCGGCCACGCGCACACGCGCTGTCAGGCGCGTGTCAGAACTCCGCCCACGCGCGCCCGCGCGCCCACGCGCTTCACGCGCCCAGAACCCTACGCTGACGTCAGCATGATGTCATCTGATGACGTCAGCATGACGTCACCAGCACGTGTCTACCACGCGCCGCGCGTGGCACGCCAGCGCGTGAGCCCCACGCGCGCGTGGTCGACACGCGGTCCTCCCCCTTTTTCAGTCAGTCGCCGCCTGACAATTCTCGCACGGAATTCCGTGCGCCGTCCCTGTCAACTTCTGTGTCTTCTCTTTGCTTCCCGTGCCATCAGTCAGACAAGCAGCAGCAGCAGATATATATATATATACATACTTACAATTTATATATATATGATTATTTAATTACGAATTTAATTGCAACAACTTCAAAAATTCATAATAAATAATCTATACATCATAAAAATATGAAAAAAATACCCAGACGATCTACAACACTTGTAGAACCCAGATCAACATTCAAAAATATTCTGAGAAATGATTTCTCATCAGACAAAATTAATCCATAATATAACTTGTAAAAATCATAATTAATTCATACAAGCACATAAAATTCTGAAATTTTTACCACAGATCTATATGCGTACAACCTATGCTCTGATACCATTGTTGGATTTTAATCGCAACGGAGGCATGGTAAAACACTTTTACACACATAAAATCCAAATAAAAGCATATAAATCGTGGTAAAAACGAAGGGATCGATTACTAACCTTTAATATGCGATCCAAGAGTATCGATCGGAGATCCTTAGTAGCTGCTCCTCAAACGTGAAGCACTCCATCGGTATCCACCAAGAAAACGACGTTAAGGAGGAGGAAGAGGTGGAGAGAATTAGGTTTTTATAAAAATTGGGGTTAGAATAAAAATAGGGTTTATAATAGTATATTTATAGGCAAAATTTTCAGCTGAAATTTTCCCATAAATATTATTATTATTATCCCATTTATTATTCTCATTAATAATTAAAACACCTTTTAATTATTAATCCTTTTTCTAAACACTTTAGAAATAATTCTCTCTCTTGATTTAATTTCCAAAAATTAAATTCTTAATTAATAATATTAAGAACTTTTCTTAATTAATTTACAATCAATTAAATCTCATTTAATCAATTATTAAATTTGCCAATTAATTATTTATTTCATAAATAAATAATTATTAGCCATTATTAATTAATTCCTCCACCATTAAATCATTCTCTTTTTATAGTGTGACCCTGTAGGTTCAATATTAAGCTGGTAGTAGAAATAAATAATAATAAAACTATTTTATCATTATTTATATAAATTCTCTAATTTATTAAATATGATTAATTAATTAATCATATTTATTCTACATCGTGAGGGATACTTCTCAGCGTATCGCGACTATCCGGATAATACGAATTCACTGCTTAGAATACCAAGAACCTATTCAGTGAATAGTTACCGTACAATAAACTCCTTCTACCCTACAATATCCCGATTAAATACAAGGCATGGATCTCGTGTCAAGTCTATCTAATTCAATCACTTACTTACCATTTGCTATGCTTAGTTCTATGCAAATTAGAAACTCCTTTCTAATTTCATTCACTCTGGCCAGAGATTCCTGAACTAGCATAAGTGGATCAGCCTTGAACATTCGCTTCCTTCACTGGAAGGGGTAGATCCTTTATTGATCATACACTATCTTCGTGTACAAATTCCTATACCCAGTAGAGCCCTAATAATTGTCCCTGGAGACTAAGAACTAAACCAAAGCATAGTTCAGTGTACACAAGATGACTATGATGACCTCAAGTCTAAGGATACTTGTACAACTATCACTATGTGAACAACTGCTGACACGTGAGTGAACTCCATCAGTTGTTCAGCTGGGCGAGTCATGTTCAGTGAACTTATTCTATAATAAGCACCTACATACTAGCTATAGTGTCACCACACGAATGTCTATGAGAACAGACATTCTTCATAATGAAGCAAGCATAGTATGTATCGATCTTTGTGGATTATTAATTACCGGTTAGTAATCCTATGACCAGGAACTATTTAAGTTTAGAGTTATCATCTTTTAGGTCTCACTATTATGATCTCATCATAATCCATAAAAAGCTTTACTCTAAACTATGGTATATCTTATTTAAACACTTAAATAGAAAAAGCCCGTAATAAAACAAAACTAGTCTTTTATTAATATTGTTAGATATATTTGATAATGTCATGGCTAATATGTTTTATGTTTAGATTTCAGATCTTATTTGAACAGAACAAATCAGTACTTAACTGATCAGTACTTATACTGGACGTCAGAACTTAAGGGATATCAGTACTTATGTTATCAGGAGATAAGCATCAGGAGATAGATATCAGAACTTAAGTGCTAAAGGACGATCAGATAAGGACAGTAGCTGATTAAAGTTAAGAAGATCAAGATAAACATAAGAAGAGATATGCATGAAGAAGGAATTCCGTAAAGAATGGAATACTTGGAAGGAAAGATATCTGATTGATATATATTAGGAAGCAGAATTATATTCCATATCAATTAGCGATTATCTTGTAACTGTGTAATATATAAACACAGACATAGGGTTTACACTATAAGTGTTATCATTATCGAGAATATTATTTATTGTAACCCTAGCAGCTCTCGTGATATTTTGTTCATCACTGAGAGATAACAGTTCCAGATTGTAACATAGTTTATTGTTTCAATAAAGTTTGTTTTCTGTTACATAAGTTCTTGAAGTTTGATTTGATTGTAATAAACACTGTATTCACCCCCCTCTACAGTGAAAGTGTGACCTAACAAGTGGTATCAGAGCCTTCTGTTAACACACATACAGTTAAAGATCCAAACACAATCATGTCTGACACAGAAACTCCAACTAAGCCTACCAAAACTGAGGAATCATCAAAGACATCAACTCAGAGTCGATATGAGACTATCAGAGTTCCCATATTGAGACCATCTGAATATCCCATATGGAAGGTAAGGATGACCATGTTTCTGGAAGCAACAGATCCAGAATACCTTGATAGAATCAAGGAAGGGCCTCACAAACCTACCAAGCTCGCTGTTGTAGTTGCAGGTGAAGCAGCAAAGACCGTACCAAAGGAAAAGAGTGATTACACTGCTGAAGATATAGCATCTATTGCTAAGGATGCCAAGGTACGACACTTATTGCATAGTGCCATTGATAATGTAATGTCAAACAGGGTAATCAACTGCAAGACAGCTAAGGAGATATGGGATGCACTGGAGACAAGGTGTCAAGGAACTGAAACAGTTAAGAAGAACAGGAAGACAATACTCACTCAAGAGTATGAACACTTTGACTCTAGGACTAATGAGTCATTGACTGATGTATATGATAGATTTGTCAAACTCTTGAATGACTTGTCATTGGTTAATAAGGAGTATGATCTTGAAGATACAAACCTTAAATTCCTGTTAGCTCTTCCTGAATGTTGGGATTTGAAGGCAACAACAATAAGAGACAACTACAATCTTGATGAAACAACTCTTGATGAAATCTATGGATGCTCAAGACTCATGAACTTGAGATGGAACAAAGAAGCAAGAGGAAAGGAGGAAAGTCAAGGACAGTTGCTCTCAAGGCTGAAGAGGAATCCCCCAAACCACCTTCCTCAAAGAAAGACAAGGGTAAAGCTCTTATCATAAAGTCTGATACTGAGTCATCAAGTTCTGAGAGTGATGATGGACTCAGATTCTGAAAGCTTGCCTGAAACTGATGCTGATGAGGAGATGATGAAACTGGTGCTCTTATGGTGAAAGGAATCACAAAGATTGCATACAGGAAGTTCAGGAAGGGAAAGAAGTTTTCCAGGAAAGGCATAAGTTCTGATAAGAAGAATTTCAGAAGATCTGAAGGAAGAGGAGGAAAGTCTGACAGAGGAGATTACGCTAATGTTAAATGTTATAATTGTGGTGAGAAAGGCCACATATCTCCTGATTGCAAGAAGACCAAGAGTGACAAAGGCAAAGCTCTTGTCACAAAGCAGAAAAGCTGGACAGACACCTCAGACTCTGAAAGTGAGGAGAACTATGTATTGATGGCAAATGCTGATAAATCAAGTTCTGAGAGCAGTTCTGAAGCTGCTGAAACAAAGGTACCTCAGACTACTTATGCTTTTCATACTGATGATATTAATGAGTTGAGAAGATATCTTAAAACCATGTTTGTTAGCTATAGAGATCAAACTTTAACATGTAAAAGATTAACTTCTGAAAATCTTGCTTTTAGGAAAAGAAATGATTTCTTAGAAAAAGAGTTAGTCATGTTCCATCAAACTCAGAAGGATAGAGATGATGCTTTTTATGTTAGGGATGAAGTGCTAAAAATGAATGAATCTCTAAAAACTGAGTTAGAAAAGGAGAGAGAGATTATCAGAACTTGGACTAACTCTGGCAAAACAACTCAAATTTGCTAAGCAGTGGAAACTGGAAAGAGGGCTTAGGTTATGGAGAAAATAAAAATGAAAAAGGAACTGTAGAAATTAAGCCTGTTGATAAGCAAAAGCCGAAGTTAAAACCTGTTAAGTTTGTAACTGAAAAATCTGAAAATGAGAAATCAGAAGTTAAAAAGGAATCAGCTTCTGACAAACTAAAACAGGAAAAGACAGCTGAAGTTAACATAGGCTTAATGACAAAGAAGTAGCTTAAGCATAAGCTGAAAGATGTTAAGAATGCAAACAAGGTAAAATCACCTAGGAAAAACAGGAATGGAAAGGAAGGTGTGAATAAAAGCAATAACTATAAATCTGTTCCTGATGCTCCTAGGAAAGCATGTCATAACTGTGGAAGTTCTAACCATCTGGCTTCTTTTTGCAGGAAGAATAAGAATATTAACTCCTTATCTACAAAATCAGGAGTTAAGAGTCAGTCTGTTAGATACAAACCACAAGATCCTTGTTTCATTGTGGTAGTTTATGGCATTCCATTTATACTTGTAAGGAATATCATAGTTTGTACTATGATTATTATCAAATAAAACCTTCTTTAAAGAAAGTTTCTGTTGTTCCTTCTAGTGTAAGTTCTGATTCAAAGTCTGGTAGTATAAGTTCTGATAAGAAAACTGTTAACATAAAATCTGATGCTAAATCCGCTGCAAATGTTAACAAACCTAAAAAGGCCAAAGGATCCAAGCAAGTCTGGGTCCTTAAAACTAATAATTAGTGGTCTTTTTGATTGCAGGGCAACAGGAAAAATATTTTAGTTCTGGACAGTGGATGTTCAGGACATATGACTGGAAATAAGGCCCTGCTATCAGACTTTGTGGAGAAAGCTGGCCCAAGTGTTTCTTATGGAGATGGCAACATTGGAAAAACTTTGGGATATGGCAATATCAATCTTGGGAATGTCATCATTAAAGATGTAGCTCTGGTCTCAGGACTTAAACACGACTTACTGAGTATAAGTCAAATTTGTGACAGAGGTTATCATGTTGATTTCTTTGCAGAACATTGTGAAATAGTTAGTAAATCTAAAGAAAAAATTGTTCTGAAGGGATTCAGGCATGGTAACATTTATGAAGCTAAGCTTTCAACAAGTTCTGATGGTTCTGCAATCTGTTTAGTGAGTAGAGCCTCAACTGAAGAAAGCTGGAATTGGCACAAGAAACTCTCTCATTTAAACTTCAACAAGATAAATGAACTGATCAAGAAAGATCTTGTGAGAGGACTGCCAAAATCAGTGTTTGTTCCTGATGGTCTTTGTGACTCATGTCAGAAGGCTAAACAAAGAAAATCTTCGTTCAAGAGCAAGACTGAATCATCAATTCTTGAGCCTTATTACCTACTTCATGTTGATCTATTTGGTCCAGTGAATGTCATGTCTATTGCAAAGAAGAAATATGCGTTGGTCATAGTAGATGAGCTCACCAGATACACATGGGTGTATTTCTTGCACACAAAAAGTGAAACTGCATCTATCCTGATTGATCATGTCAAACATCTGGATAAATTGATCAAAGATTCTGTGAAAATTTTGAGGAGTGATAATGGCACTGAATTCAAGAATCTGATAATGGAAGAGTTCTGCAAAAATCATGGAATAAAGCAGGAATTTTCTGCTCCTGGAACTCCACAGCAAATGGAGTTGTTGAAAGGAAGAATAGAACTCTCATCGAAGCTGCACGAACAATGCTTGAAGAAGCAAAGCTTCCAACCTATTTCTGGGCTTGAAGCTGTGCAGACTGCTTGTTTTACTCAAAATGCAACACTCATTAACAAGCATGGAAAAACACCATATGAGATGGTGAAGAACAAGAAGCCAAATCTCAAATACTTTCATGTATTTGGATGTAAGTGTTTTGTTCTCAAGACTCATCCTGAACAGCTATCCAAGTTTGATCTAAAAGCTGATGAGGGAATCTTTGTTGGATATCCACTTTCTACAAAAGCCTTCAGAGTCTATAATTTGAGAACAAAAGTGGTCATGGAATCTATCAATGTCTCTTTTGATGACAAGAAGATCACTGGGACTTGAAGATTGCATTGATCATGATCATTTGAGATTTGAAAATGAAGATTCATA